>NW_005054566.1:65860-68492 GCF_000277835.1 Geospiza fortis | reverse complement strand
CTCATCCCCACAGCCCCACATCCCCTCATCCCCACAGCCCCACATCCCAGCCCTGCCCTGCCTCCCCCAGCCCTGTTCCTGCCTCGCCCTGGGTGGCAGGCAGAAAACATCACCCTCACTGCATGCAGGGATCCCGAGGTGAATTTATTATCCCACAGAACACAAGCTGCTGCACAGCCCTGCCAGGGCTCCTGTGCACATTCCCATCTGTGTGCTCCCGATCAAAGACGTTTGGTTTTCACCTTCCACCTCCCAGAGCTCCCCTCAGAGGGGTGGGAGAACTCAGGAGCAGCACGGGCAGCAGGCTGGGCACGGTGGCTCCTGTGAAGTGCCAACTGCAGAGCCACAGGAGAGGTGCCAGGCTGGGTGCCCGGGCTGTTTTTGAGGAAGGACAACTGTCACTCCTGCGTGGTTGAGGCCACACAGCAAAAGGACTGGTGGGCTGGGCACAGAGCTCAGGAAAGCACTTGGAAGATCTCCAGCAGATTTTATGGCACAGAAGGAGCCGTGCGAGCACTGCTGTGGTGTAACACCGCGCAGTGTGAGGCTGCCTTTGATCCCAGCGCGGGTAAACACCCCACAACAATCTGCTTTCGCATCAGGGGCAGGAGCTGCAGCCTCAGATGGGGATGGCTCCCGCTGCCCTCGCGGGTGTCACAGGGGTGCGAGCAGCGATGGCAGCACCTGGAGGAGGAAGGGGTGTGAGGAGAAGCCCTCGGGTGTGTCCTCAGAAGAGCAAACAGCCCCCAGGGACAGAGGAGCAGCTCGGGCCGGGGGGCAGGGCCCGTCCTGCAGCTGGGGTCCTGCAGAGCCCCGGCTGCCCCGGCAGCTCCCAGGGCTGCAAATCCTTCAATCCTGTCCCCATGTGCTCCTGTGCACCCCTGTGACATCCAGCAGCCCGTGACACCCCGGGGTCGCAGTGGCCCTGAGGTCACAATGGCCTGAGAGCCCCGAGAGCCGGGCCTGCAGCGCCGGCTCCAGCGCCTCCTTCCTGACAACGCCTCCCAGGTGGGTGTCCCAGCTCACAGCGGGGACACTGGCCCACGCCGTCCCCTTCCTGAGGGCTGCAGCTCCTTGTCTGAGGGTGACGAGGTCTCAGTGATGTCAGTGGGAGGCTTCATCCCATCCCTGCTCTGCAAATCCTGCTGCTGCCATGGGGGGCTGTGTCCCCGCGGTGCTGAGAGCTCAGAGCAAACACACCTGGTACTCTGCATGGCTCTGCATGGCTCTGCATGGCTCTGGGATGGCTCTGGGATGGCTTTGGGCTCTGGGATGGCTCTGGGATGGCTTTGGGTAGCTCTGGGCTCTGGGATGGCTCTGGATGTCTCCAGGGTGGGCAGCACTGGTGGCCAGGCTCTGGCAGCTGCCCAGGGAGCTCCTGCCCAGGGAGGTTTTCCTCTGAACCCTTCCTGTTCCCCGATTCCTGAGGCAGCCTTTCCCTGGGGCCCACCTGGGGGGTTTGCTGTGACAGCCAGCAGGCAGTTTGGGAGGGATTAGGGATCTCTCTACGCAGGAAGGGTGCAATAGGATTAGTGGGACTCTCCATTCAGGCGCGGGGCCATAAATAGCACCTGGACCTTAAGCTGGTGCTTCCCCTCCAAGGCAGGGATCACCCGGCAGGTGCCTCCGCCCGGGCAGGGAGGAGCCCCTGAGCTTCCTGCAGAGCTCCAGGTGCCCCGAGGAGGAGCAGGACCCACGGGGCAGCCCCAGCACAGGAGCAGAGCCGGAGGGCAGAGCCCAGCACTGCGGGACTGCAGGGCCCAGCAGCCCTGCTCATCCTGGAGGCGCCTGCATGACTCAGCAGTGGGGCTGCCAAGGCAGCTGCAGCCTCCCCTCCACGCCCCAGATTCGTGCCTGGAGTGCTCCTGCTGGGTGGGTGCACAGGCACCAGCACAGCCCTGTGTGCACTTGTCTCCTCCAAAGTGCAAAGGGGCAGGGGCTGCCAGCACTCACCGGTGTGAAAACAGCAGTTCCTGAACAATCCAAGGCCAGAGCAGAGGGGCACAAACCTCACTGAGATGGCTGTGGTGGTGTAAAATCTGCTTTTCAGCAGTGAAAATCCCATGACTTCATCCCCTGGGGGAAATGGGCTGAGGTTTCCTCGTGGCAGCAGCTGCTGGAATAACTGCTGGGAGCTGTGTGAGCCTTCCAGGCATCTGCCCTGGAGAAATGAGTGGCAAAAAGAGGTGGTGAACCTGCAGGGATCTGGTGATTCCCCTCAAAGGCTCTAAGGAGATTTCCAAACAATTTGCAGGCATTCCCCTCCTTAATAGATTTAGGAGCCGGGGAACAGAAATAGCGCCAAGCACGTCACGGAAAGTAGGAAACCTCTTTGCAAGGTTAAAAATAAGCAAAGAGCAGAGCATTTATTTAGGACAGGCAGGAGCAGAGTGGCTAATTGCTGAGGGAAGAGCCAGTTTCCATTCGCACAGAGGTGTCGTCAATGAAAACAAGATAACTGAGTCATGCTTAGGTAACAGCAGCAGCAGTGTGTCTGCAGCCCAGCACGGCCCTGCAGCAGCCGTGGCTCACAGCTCACACAGGGGTGTCCTGGGGGTCACACAGGAGTGTCCTGGGGGTCACACCCACCCCTGTGTGTCCTGGGGCTCATGTCCTCCCCTCCTCTGCAAAG
>NW_005054566.1:63337-65509 GCF_000277835.1 Geospiza fortis | reverse complement strand
CCCTGTGTGGGCAGGCATCCCTCAAATTTCTGGGGTAAAACCCAGGTGGAGATGGACGGAGAGCAATGCCCAGAGCAGGAGGGGGCTCAGGGAGCTCTGGGGTCCCTGCAGAGGCACCGAGAGCTGCTGAGCTGCTGCCCCAAAGGACAGTGTCAGTTCTGCCATCACTGCTATGCCCTGTTGGCTCAGATTGTGTCGAACCCTTTGCGAGGCAGGTTTGCCATGGCTGTGGCTGCTGCCATCACCAGGAGCGTGTGTTGCTGGATTTATCACTGTTCTAACAGAGAGCCAAGAGACAATCAAGTCCTTTGTGTCTCACCATTCATATTCTCTCAGCATTTGTTTAAAGTCGCTTCCATATTTCCAGAGCATCATTTGAGTTTAAAGTCCCTTTCTCTTTAGGCAGCACCAGCTCAGATTTTTGGATGCGCAAACCCCTCAGCACTCGCAGTGCCTGCCTGCCCTGCAGGAGCGTTCCAAGCTCTGCTGCTGGCGATGCTGAGCCCGGGGACAATTCACATTACTCTGCATCTTTTGCTCCGCAGGTGGCTGGAACACCAGAAGCCCCTGGCAGAGCCCAGAGAGCCAAGGCAATGGAGGAGGCCAAGGCGAGCCCCGGGGTCCCCCAGCCGCCCCCCAGGCCGAGGAACCGGCCGGCCCCCGGCGCCCCCCGCCCCGTTCTGCACGGCACAGAACCCTTCCTGCGGCTTCCGCTTCCAGGAGGGCACCGCGCACGGCCGGGCACGCCTGGGGGTGCCCAGCACCGACATCCGCAAGTGGAGAGCCTGCCACGGCCCCAAGCCATAGCTGGGGCTGCCAGGGGACAATAAAGTGTCCCTCGGGGCAATAAAGGCTGGGACAGCATGGTGTGACAGTGTGCCATGGTGTGACAGCACGGGGTGACAGTGTGCCATTGGTGTGAGCAGTGTCCCATCAGAGTGAGAGCCACGGGCACCGTGTGTGTCCCCTGGGTGTGAGTGCCATGGGCACCGTGTGTGCCCCATCAGTGTGACAGCCACAGGCAATGTGTCCTATCAGTGTGAGCAGTGTCCCCTCGGTGTGAGAGCCATGGGCACTGTGTGTGCCCCATGGGTGTGAGCAGTGTCCCCTCGGTGTGAGCAGTGTCCCCTCGGTGTGGCAGCCACGGGCAGGGCAGCTGGGCTGGGCAGGGCGGCTCTGCTGCTGCTCCCCAGGGAAATATGCAGAGTGGATTTTGCTCTGAAGCCCTGCCCACGCTGTCCTGTCCTTTCCTGCTGCCCGGGTGTCACAGCACAGGGCACTGCCAGCCCACCCAGCCCAGCTCACCTGGCTCAGCACAGCCTGGGCTGGGCTCAGGGCTCCGCTGCAGCCTCACCTGGCTCAACAGGGGCCCGCTGGCCAGTACAGAATTAGCACATCCAATTAGTGTTCCTCAGCTTAATTCCTTTTCCATGAGTGGTTTTTGATTGTGTAATGCTGCTTTTTTTAGCAGAGTTATTCCTAATTTTCTGAGGTGCAGAAGCAATACTGGCCTCTGTTACTTGTTAGATAACTGCAGTTATATATTAAATGTATGTTAAACTCAGTGGGACACCCTGGACTCACACCTTTCGCTTCCAGCCCAGGATCTGGCCTGTGTTGCTTTCTGAGATTTTATTCCCAAGTACTTCTCAGAATGCTTTGTGTAAAAGTGAAAACAACGTTGCATTTGGTTGTATTTACATGGAGAATTTTGCATGGTAATCCATCACAAGTGAAAATTGAAGCTGCATTTAACTTCACTGAGTTTGTAGCAGCCAGGACACACTGCTGGGGTGAGCAGAGAGTGGGACAATTTTGAGGGAAAACCACTCAATTTGCAGCACCGAGACTGGACACAGGAGCTGGGGGGGGAGAGGGTCCTTCCCCTTCCTGCTGTCTGCAATTAAAGCAGACTTAAACCTCTACCATTCAAAGCAATTACGTTTCTATATCTGTCTCCTCAGACCAAATTTACCCTCCTGCTGTGTCTCCTCCAGGGGCTGAAGCGGCTCTTCCTTCCCCCTCCCTGAGTTCCAGGCTCTGGAGCCCCTCTGGAATCCTCTGGCAGAGCGAGGTGAAGGGAAAGCAAAGAGCAGAAACAGCACAGAGGTTTCAGAGTGGTTTTCCCTCATCTTTCTTGCTCTGGTTCTGGTCCAAAAGTTGTTGCTCGTG
>NW_005054566.1:61472-63327 GCF_000277835.1 Geospiza fortis | reverse complement strand
CCCCCCGCCAATGATAAATGAAGTGGATTAAGAGATTAGCTGATCACAGAGAAAATTCCACCCTCCTAATCTCCTACTGGGCCTGTAATCTGCAAGACTTCCCCATTTTACCTCTTGTCTATTTTAACCTGAACTCTTAATGCCTGGCAGGAGCCCACCACCCCTCCGAGCCTCATTGGCTGGGGAGGGATTTGCTGGGTACTTAAATGTCACCTTCCCTCCAAGGAGGGTTTTGTGCTTTTGGCTTTCCCCAGGAAGAGGAGCCTCCTGCGTCCATCCATCCCTGCTGGAATCTGTACAGCACCAGGGATTTCCTCATGCCCTGACCCTGCACTGCTGGGGACATCTGCGCTTCCAAGGCAAGAAGCAGAATTGTGAGATTTTTTTTCCCCTAAATCTCACAAATCCTCAGTTTTTGGCCGCACAGGGCCCAACAGCTGGTGTGGAGATGGGGAACATGGACGGGAAAACCGTGGAGGAGCTGAGCACCACCGAGTGCCACCAGTGGTACAAGAAGTTCATGACAGAGTGTCCTTCTGGCCAGCTCACCCTCTACGAGTTCAAACAGTTTTTTGGCTTGAAAAACCTGAGTCCGGCAGCGAACAAATACGTTGAGCAAATGTTTGAGACGTTTGACTTTAATAAGGTAAATATTGTCCTTCCCACTGGGCCGTGCAGGGCTGGGCTGGGTGGGAGGGAGGGAGGCAGAACCTGCTCTGGGTACGTGCAGCCTGATTCACTGCAGCCTCATAAATTGTAGAATCGGTTCTGGAATGTGAGAAATGCCAGCAGGAACTCTTCACCCACTGCCTGCTCTGCAAGGACACAGAGGCTTCTCCCAGAACTGATATTTTCCTTCTGGAACAGGGGGTTTATCTGGCAGTCTTTGATCCCTTTAAAATGAAGTGCCCTTTAATCCTTAAACACTGGATGCTGTGACAGTGGCTGTGAGGACAAGGGCTGCATTCAGCGAGTCCCCAGCACGGGCTGCGGCTGCTTGTGCTGTGGGAAACCAAACTGTAAATGGATTGCACTGGGAATGATTTTATTCCATGGGAGAAGGAGCTTGGAATCCCTTGGGAGAGGTTTTGGGATTTGGGAGTGCAGTTCTGGAGCAGGGATTTGGGAATGCAGTCCCAGAGCAGATATTTGGGAATGCAGTCCCAGAGCAGATATTTAGGAATGCAGTCCCAGAGCAGATTTGTGGGAATGCAGTCCCAGAGCAGATATTTGGGAATGCAGTTCCAGAGCAGATTTGTGGGAATGCAGTCCCAGAGCAGATATTTGGGGATGCAGTCCCAGAGCAGATATTTAGGAATGCAGTTCTGGAGCAGGATTTGGGAAGCAGATGGATGCTGTGTCTCCAACAGGAAACTGCATCCTCCTCTGCTTGCAAATGACCTGAAATTGCACCTCCTGTGAGATGAGGAATCTATTTTACGGCAACCCAAAGGGCTTAGTGGCATTAATCCCATTGACAAAAATGCAAATCGGGCCCTAAATCCTTCAGGTGTTTGGTTTGTGCCTTGGCCTTTCCCTTGCTCACTGCTGAGTTTGAATGCCTGCCTGAAAAGGGAATTGATGCACAGGAAATCCTGCTGGGAAGGGGCTTAGCAGTTATTTGTCCCTAAGCTGGCTGCTGCAGCAGTGGGATAAAGCAGATGATCTCTGCAGGGTCCTGGCCCTGGGGCAGTGCCTTTGTTCACTGACAAACCCTGGCTCATGCTCTGCTGAGGTCTGTAGTGGCACTCATGGAATCCCTGAGGGTGGGAAGGGCCCCCCCAGCTCTGCTGGGTTCACCGTGAGCTGAGTCCCCAGTGCCACATCCACGGGAGACCTTCCCGGGAAGCGCCAC
>NW_005054566.1:57650-61452 GCF_000277835.1 Geospiza fortis | reverse complement strand
GGGGGCTGGGGGCATTTTAACAACCTCCTGGGAGCTGTGAGTGCTACAGGCAGCGTCTGGGGGCACTTTGGTGCCTCTGAGCTCAGGCCAGCAGCTCTGCAGTGGTGCCACCATCCTGGGTCCAGCTGGGCTCCCCAGACCATGGCACCAGCTGGGGTGGGCAAACAGCCGGCAGGAAAGTCAAAGATAAAAGTGTTTGTGCTCCAAACGTGGAGCACGCACAGCAATGGCACAGGGACAGAGGGACACCAGCCTGAGATGGCAGCAGCGTGCTGGGGTCACTCCTGAGTTTGCTCCTCTCCTGGAATGAGACCCCAGGCAGGAGAAAGGAGCTGAAGGTGTGTGCAGGCAGGAGGAGGCTGGGGAATTTATCTGGGCTCATCTGCATAAACCTCTCTGACCTCTGAATCCCCGCTGCTTTGGGCTGGTAATTAATGCCTGGTGTGTTAATTCCCTGAGCCCAGGCCAGCTCTCAGCGCCCAAGGCACATCCACCCAGCCAGCCCCAGCCCCGAACGGTGCAAGGCTGGACTCGCTGATCTGGGGGCCTTTCCCAGCCTTTATGACTTTGTAATTCTATCATTCCACAGCATTTCTGCCCAGGTTCAGGTGGCACCTTGGCTTTCACCACTGCACTCCACAAGCCCCTGGTCTCAGGGTGGAGGGACCAGTTCCAGGGGGAACTTCAGAAGTGACCAAGAGAATCCTTTATTGCCTGACTCTCTGCTTTTAACCTCACCTTAGCTTCTAACCTTGTGCTTTTAGGATGGCTACATCGATTTCATGGAGTATGTGGCAGCTCTGAGCCTGGTGCTGAAGGGGAAGGTGGACCAGAAGCTCAGGTGGTATTTCAAGCTCTATGACGTGGATGGCAACGGCTGCATCGACCGGGCTGAGCTGCTGAACATCATCAAAGTGAGTGGGGCCAGCTCCTCCATTCCTGCCCGACGGGCCCTGGGTGCAGGGAGGCTGCAACAGGAGCTTCCAGCCCATGAATGCCATGGTCAGCGACAGACCCTGCCCAGAGCTGCTGCTGTGCTGTGCCAGCTGTGCCTCCCACACCCCCGTCCTCCCCTGGCAGCTTGCTTAACCCTGGGCACTGAAACTGGGGCTGACATAAGCACTTGAATTTAATCTAGGGGTTTTCAGAGGTGAATGGCTTCTGGCTTACCCCAGCGTGCCCAGTAAATCTTGTAAAGCATCGATGGCCTTTTTAGGTGATTTTAATCTGCAGCCTTTCAGACAGGACTTGCTCCTTTCGAAGCCTAACTGCCTGAAAACAAGTTTTAGCCCTGAAAAAGCATCTGGCCTTTTGTGTCTGGTGCTTTGGCCACTTGTTCTGATGGACACCCACACCCCTGCAGAGCACTCAGTAACCCTGTGCCCCTCGCTCCCCCAGGCCATCCGATCCATCAACCGCTGCAACGAGAAGATGACGGCAGAGGAGTTCACAGACATGGTGTTCAACAAAATCGACATCAATGGAGATGGTGAGGCCCTTCCTGGGCACTGCCCCTGCCCTGCCCTCCCTTCCCTGCGCTCCAGAACACCAGGCTGGGAGAGCTGGCAGAGGCTGGCTCCCTGTGCAGGCTGAGCTCCCCCCTGCCCTGGGAGGGTCTGTGCTGGGCTTTGGGGCACAGGGCAGGGTCTGTGCCAGTCCCGGGGTGCAGGGAGCAGCAGGGCTGGGGGTCTAACAGATCTCTGTGCCCTGCAGGCGAGCTGTCCCTGGAGGAGTTCATGGAGGGCGTGCAGAAGGACGAGATGCTGCTGGACATCCTGACGCGCAGCCTGGACCTCACCCACATCGTGAGGCTGATCCAGAACGACGGCAAGAACCCTCACGAGGGCGAGCAGGACGCCCAGGCTGCCCAGTAGCTCCCTGGGCTCTCCCTTGGCCTGCCCTGGCCCTGTCACTGGATGAGCTGGGGCTGCACTCCCTGCTGACAGAACTGTCCCTCAGCACAGGGACCGGGGGGTGACACCCTGGGCGTGGGAGGAGAGGGGTGCAGAGCTCAATAACACACTGTCCATCCCACACCGACCTGGGATGGCTCTGGACGCTGCTGCTGAGCTCGGAGAGGGGACAGCCAGCGCTGCACGAGGCTGTGCAGGCCAAGAACTCACTGAGAACACCCCAAAATCGCCACCGAGGCCGTGGCCAACACCCCCCAATGGGGTCCAACCAGGGGCTGCCCAGGACTTGGCCCCGTGAGAGGGGTCCTGGAAAAGCAGATCCAAACCTTCTCCTTCCATTCGTGTTTCCAGAGCAAGCAATCTCCAGGTCTGGTCACTCCTTCCTTCACTCATTATTGTCTGGTCAGCAGTGAGTAGTGATAATGCGAGTTAAAACACTTGGGAGCTAGCAAAAGGGGAGGAGTGAATGCAGTGGCTTTTCTTTGTTTAAAAGCATTAAAAACATGGAATGGTGCCTTTTTCTAACAACCCCCTGGACTGCAAGGAAATGTTTCTCCCTGAAGCATCCGGAAGGAAGGGAGGAAGGAAGCAAGGGAGGAAGGAAGGAAGTGCTTCCAGACAAGCAGGATCAGCAGTGCAGGAACCCGAGAGGGAGCTGTAGGGCTGATCCTGTCTGTGGGAAGGAGCTGTAGGGCTGTTCCTGCCCGTTGTAGGACTGATCCTGCCCGTTGTAGGGCTGCTCCTGCCTGGTTCACACCTGGCACAGGAGCAGCAGGAGGCTTTCACCCCCCTGTCTGTGTGGGTTCAGGAGGGGGGAGCTGCTGCAGAGGGTGAGACCCAGCTCAGAGCAGCACCTGGGCATTGCTGCCAGGGCAGAGCTCAGGGTGGGAGCAGGGCAGTGCCCTGGAGCTCAGCCCTGGCACCCTTTGGGCAGGGCTGTGCCGGGGCAGGGCTGCCAGCCCCCAGCAGCCCAGGCTGTGCCCCGGCTGCTCCTGCAGGGAGCTCCGCAGCCCTGGGACACCCCAGGCCTGGTGAGGCAGCACAGGACACCAGGAAGGACTTCTTGCCCAGCCGAGAGATTTGTTATTTAGCGCTGGGTGTTTGCAATTCATAAGCTGCTTCCTGACCATTTTTCCTGCGTGTCTTTTTCACTGGACAGAGTTTTACCTGGAAGCTTTTGTACTTCCAGTCCTATGGTGAGCTAATAAAGATGTTTTACAATATTATTTCAGGTCATGCTTTTTCTCTCTTGCAATCAATCCTCCTGTTTCCAGCAGGGCAGATTCAGCGGCTCACACGAGTACAGAAACAGCTGCTCTGGGGTTGTTCCCGGGCTCACAAACCACAGCAGCCTGGACAGGAGCCCTTGCTGGCCAATCTGTCCACTCACAGCCCTGCAAGAGGGAGCAGCTGCAACCCCTCATTAGAGGTGGGCTGAGCTGTTACTCACAGTGTAATGTAAGATCCTAGCTCAATACAACAGTGTAACTCTCCTCCTTGCAGCAGAACCAACTCCCCCACAGGTGAGCAGCACAAAACTCAGAGCCCTTTGGCCTTGCACAGCACGGGGAGGGAGCTGAGCTCAGCGTGGGCTTCCCGAGCACCTCCCTGGGCACAGACACCTCAGCCCCGCCCGAGCTTCCCCGAGCTCCCCTCTGCGCCCGAGGGGCTGCAGGAAGCAGCTTTGGCCAACCAGATCTCTAGTTTTAAAGCTGAAGTTGTCCTAAAAGGTGTCACACCCTGTCCCACCCCTGTCCCCATCTCTGTCCCCTACCATGCCATGCCATGCCATGCCATGCCATTACCCCATCCCATGGATCCCATTATCCCTTTATCCCACATTCCCGTTCTGCCCCCCCGCTCCCGCCGTGTCCCGTCCCGCAGCGCCC
>NW_005054566.1:47178-57042 GCF_000277835.1 Geospiza fortis | reverse complement strand
GGACCACAAACCCGAGAGAACCCCCCCCCAAAACATCCCCTGGCACCCCCCAGAGCAGCCCCGGGACCCCCCAGAGCAGCCCCGGGACCCCACACCCGAGGGAACCCCCAGAGCAGCCCCGTGCGCTCTCGGAGCGCGGTCTCGGAGGCGAGGAGAGGCCACCGAAGCCATTCCCGGCCGGACTCTCCCCTTTCCCTTTCCCTTCCCCTTTCCTGCCCCTCTGCCGCAGCCCCGGCGCTGCTCGGGGCCCAGAACAGCCTCGAGGGCACGGTCTGTGAGGGTGATGCTCTTGAGACACTTTCCAGGCTTCTGAGCTGAGCTTAACTTTGGAGAAATGAAAGAAGAGAAAGGGAAGAAGGAAGGGAGGGAAAAGGAAGGACTGCAAGGAAAGGAAGGAAAGGAAAGAAAGGAAGGAACGCCAGGCACAAAGGCAGGAAGGAAGGAAAGGAAGAAAAATAAAGGAGGAAAGGGAGGAAAGGGAGGAAAAGAAGGAAAGGGAGGAAAGAAAGGAAAGGAATTTTGCCATGGCACAGCCGAGCGCAGGTGCTGTAAGAAAAGCACTGCGAGAGGCCACAGGCAGCGCCTGCAGTGACCGGCACGGGGCTCAGGAGGTCACTCTGGCCTTGCACAGGACGTTTTCCAAGGGAACCGCGCCACAGGTGCTCCGGGAATGACCTGGACACAAACCCCGAGCCCGGGGAGCCGCCCCTGCCCCAAGCTCGGCTGCGCCCAGAGCAGGGCAGGGATCCTCTCTCCGCCCATCCCTGCTGCTCTGCCTCTCCCCAGGGATGCCTCTCCCGGGGTATTTCAGGGCGTGATGCCCCCTTGGCTCCTGTTCCCTCTTCCCTCCATCCACAGCCCCGTTATTCCGCCTTTGCTCCTGCCCGGCTGCAGGGCACGGAGCAGATGGCAGCCCAGAAAAGTCAGGCGGCATTTGCCTTTTGCAAGCCCTCCTGCTGCCCCGTTTAGAGCAGAAAGAAATCCGATCAGCGCAATCCAATTGGAGCCGGGCCCTAAGTCTGGCGATGGGATTATGCAAATGCTGACATCGACAGCCCGGTGAGTGCTGATGGGGCTGCGAGAGATCAGGGCCGGCGTAGCCAGGGCTTTAAAATAGCCCTTGCCGTTTCTCGGCCAGAGATTACACAATTGATAAGAGGAACGATTTTCCACGGGTTGTGCCAGCTCTGACACCACCACAGCCCCGGCAGCTCCATCCCAGCGCTGCCCGGGGCTCGGAACCAGCTCCAGGCCTGCAGGGTCACACTGGGGCATCTGACTGCAGCACCCAGCTCACCTGATTTTAAACTCCTGCTCTCACTTCCATTGAGAAATCTTGTTTTTTTAATCATGCTCTCACGGTTTTTGCTGTCATCACACGAAGTTAAACGCAAGAGGCTCCTTCCCAACTCCGCAACAGCATCGTCATCTCGGCCTTATCTCTGTCTTACCCAGCTGCTCCAGCAGCTCCTCCCCTACATTCAATATCTCGCACTCACAGGCTGCAGTTTCGCTCAGGTGCTTACACAGCTCTTCACCTAATTAACAAACAGATACCAGAAACCGAAGGATTTAATAAATATTTCTTTATTCAAGTCGTGTTTTACAAAACTTCTACCAACATCTGTACAAGGGCTCACCGGGGAGGGCTGCTGGCCCGGGGGTCCCCAAACAGCCCTGCAGAGCCTGGGCTGACCAGGGGAGCAGAATTGCAGAATTTGAAGCATTTCAGTGAAGCAGAAGCAGCAAAATGCAATTCTATGAACTAGACAGCCTCTCTAAATCCGTGCAAGGAGCAGGGGGTGTTACCTGGGTTGAGATGATGAAATGTAAGGGATTCTTAGACATTTGTACCCTCCAATGAAAACATTTTTTTGCAACTGGAAAATCAATAAATGGGAATGTTTTCATCCAGGCTCTCAAGTCAGAAGTCAGATTTTTCTCTCAGATCTTGAGCTGATGAACTATCGACCAGAGAGAGCTTTGAGCAGCTGCCTCAGAGCAGCAGAAAGCACAAGTCTAATCAGCCCTGATAAGTCAGCACAGCACAAAGTGCTCAGTATTTACAGAGAACTCATAGAAAGGCTATTTCAAAGTGGACATGTGCACAATCTGAACTCCTGCACTGATTGTGTCTAATCCTGAGCACTTCCCCATGGAATTTAAACACTGGGTAAACTGACAAGACCACAAACCAGCACACTAATCAGCTAATGACAGCTACTACAGTCCTAATTAAAGGCCACAAAAAAGGGGTTGTAAATCTTTTCATTGGTATGACCTGGCCCACTGATCCCATAGGAAAATTCAAATGGAACAGACAAGCTCATGTTATTTCCTGGGGGGTTTTCTTTTTTCAAATGAACAGTAAATCCAATAAAGGTGAACCAAGATATTGATTCAACCCAAATTCTTTTCCCACATACATCCATGTAGGAACACGGGTTAGAACAGCAGAGCTCAGCCTGCAACTTGTGTAAATTCTATATCTGTACTCTGGGGCTAAATTAAATCCAGTGTAAAACCACTGTACTGCAATTTTTGTCACTTTTCCCACTTTTCAAGGCCAGTTTGGACCGGGCTTGGAGCAACCTGAAGTGGCAGGGCAGGGGGCTTGGAAATCGAGGAGCTTTCAGGTTCCTCCCAGCCCAGGCCATCCATGATTTCTGATTCTGTGGTCCTGCCAATGGAGCAGCACAAATCCCCCTACTGCAGAGACACTGCCAAGCACAACCCCGTCTTCCCTCATCTCTGCTCCCACACCAAACTTTCCTCAGTGCAGTGAAAATCCCGGAGCTCCCCGGGCTCACCCCTCTCCCGGGGCAGGAGAAGCTGCTCCAGTGAGGATTCCCCAGAACCAGGGGCTGGAAGGAGCTGAGTCCCACCTGGGCCGTTCTGGGCTCTGAGTGGGGCTGGGAAATGCCAGAGTGTGGAGCCAGCATCCCTCAGCCCCTCAGGCTCTGGGCAGTGAAAGAGCAGCCTCTGGTCCCAGGATGGGGAGGAAGGAGCTGCTGCTGCTCCTGCCCAGCCCTGAGGTTGTTTCCCTGAGCTCTGTGCTGCCCTGGCCACTGCTCAGGCCCAGCTCTCATTTCTGGTGGGGTTATGTTGGACACGAGCAGCAGTAAAGGCTACAAAACACACACAGGGACCCCCTGAGCACCCCCCAGCTGCCTGTGCTGCCCTGCAGGGGTGAGCCATGGCCAGGCCGCTCTGGGCAGCAGCCAGGCTCCATCCCCACTGCCCAGCCCCAACCCTGCTCGGGATCTGCTGCAGGAAGCCACCAGAGTTTGTTCCTGGGGTGTAACCAAAAAGCAGAGCTGGCAAACACGGGATTGTGTACACAGTCAAGAGTTATTCATGGGCCAGAAATAGTCCCTGGGTACCAGCAGTGCTCAGCACGTGGGTTTTACGGCAGAGACGGCTCCTTAAACCACTCCGGTTCTCACCTGGATGCTGAGATGGAATTAAAAAGGAAAGTTGTTACCGGGCTAGAGGGAGGAAGGGTCACACCTGGGGCTCAGCACCGAGCCCTCTCAGAACAAAGCACTCTTCCTCCTCTGCTCCGTGATCCATCCCCCGGGGTTCACATCCATTTGCAGCATCTTCATCACCCACTTGTCCTTCCTGGCCCCGTCAATGAACTCGTCAAGGGACAGCTGCCCTGTGGTGGGAGCAGGGACAGGCAGGTAAGAGAGGAGGAGGAGGAGGAGGCAGGGTTCCACCCAGGTTTCAGATAAAATGCTGATCAGGCTCGATCTCAGGGGATCCCCCACCTCAGCAGCTGAAGGACCAGCCAGGGGCTGTGACCCAGCGTGTCCTGCAAGGCCCAGCCCGACTGGAACCAGTGTCCTCACCCAGCTCCTGGTGCTGGGACCTGCCCTGGGCCTGCTGGGGCTGCCGGAGGGTGGGATCTGAGTGGCACCAAAGCTGCCCCAGCAGTGACTCCTCTGTGTTTTGCATTAAAATAACAATGAAAAGGATCTCACCCTGCTCCACCAAGAGACTTTTGGCTCTGTGCAACAGAGCAGAACCAAGCCCAGCTGTCCATTGTGAGAACACAACAGAGCCCAGGGATGTCTGGGCAGCCCAGCTCAGGTGAGCTCTCAGGAATGCACCTGGGCATCACTCACCGTCCCCGTTCTCATCCACCAGCTGGAATATCCTGTCCACCACCTCCTCCGGGGTCAGCAGCGGGGTCCTGTCCTCCACGTCCGACCAGCACACCTTCTTCAGCCTGTAGATGGACTGAAAGCAGCTCCCAGATCAGGGAGATGAAAGCACTGAGCTCTCTTGTCCCCCCGTGGCTGTGAAGGCCTTTCTCAAAGGCTGGGCTTGAACCTTTCTGGAAAGATCTGCCCCTCAGCAGCTCAGATCTGCAATGGAACCCCTGACCTCATGGCTGCACATTAGTGAGCCCATTTGCTCTGTGAGGCTGCTGCCCTCCTGCTCTCCTTACACACACGGGCAGAGCTCAGGGCTCCTTTGCAGAGAACAAAGTGAGAGTTTCACAGATGGGGAAAATCACAGGCCTTGAGTGGGAGCTTTTGCTGACCCCCAAAGGCAGGCGCAGCTGGACTGACCCAGCCCTGGGGAAGCTGTGCCCAGGCTGCAGATCCAGCCTGGCCCAGCTCTCATTCTGAGCCCCTTGCCAGGGGAAAGGCTCAGACTGAATCTCGCCCTGCCATGGCACCACCTGTCCGTGGTTACCTTTGCTGCTCAGGTTGAAGGGTTTTGTGTCAAGTCTGCCCAAGAGAGGATTAACAGTGGCCTCACAGTTCTGGGCACTTCTTGGCTGACCTCAAAACTGCAGTGGGAGGTGGCCCAGACAGGCTGCCCTGCTTTCCCAGCTGCTGCTGCTGCTGCTGCAGGGGAGCAGTGCTCACCTTCCTGCCCAGAGAGAGCCCTGTGCCCCAGGGAGGGCCCTGCACATCCCTGGGAGGCTCAGGTGGGGATGAGCATGTGCTCAGATATGGGATGTGCTCCCCAGCCTCTCCTCAGGCAGGAGCACAGGCGCCCGTGTACCTGCTCAGCCCCCAGCACCCTTGGAACCCCATTACCACGAACCCCACACAGCTCAGAGCGTTGCCAAAGAGCAGGGATTGCTGAAAGAAAGGATTGGGCAATGCCCACCTACCTCAACGATTTCCAGCAGCTCAGGTTTGTCTATGCAGCCGTTCCCATCCTTGTCATACACTTTGAACGTCCACCTCAGCTTGTGCTCCAGCTTCCCCCTCAAAACCAGGTTCAAGGCAGCCACATATTCCAGGAAATCAATGGTGTTGTCCTGCGCCGACACAGAAGCAGCAGCTGGGTGACCCTTGGCCGGGCAGAGAGCTGATGGCAAAGTGCTTTGCAGCTCCCAGAAAAGCTGGTTAGAGCTGCCGGGAGGACAGGCCAGGCACAGGAGCTTGCTTGGCACTCTGGGGAAGGTTTGTGGCAGTTCAGGACCTGCAGCCAGGCTGGGCTCCTCCTCCCATCCTGCATCCACCAGCACCCCCCAAAACCAGTCTCTGTCCTGTTAGGAAAACTCCTGTAAATTAGGAATGGGACTTCATCTTTTATGCACAGTTTGCTCTGCTGCCTTTTCCCCACAGCTTTCATAATGGAATCTGGGACTTGAACCTTTCATTTTTTGCAGGAATTTGGTTTTTCACAACTTGGAATTCTGAGACAAGCCTGGCCTGCCAACATCTTCCACGGCCTTTTAAAATCCTTTCCCACAAACTGATTTTTGCTGCCACTTCAATCAGATTTTGACCCTATTTTCAAAGGGAGCTTAAGGGAGATGAGTTGATCAGGGATGAACAGCCTGAGCCCCCTTTTCCTGTATTGATACAAGGAACAAACATCCCCACAGCTGGAACATGATCAGGAGCTTCAGGAAAAGAATAATTTCCCCATTTGGCAAGTGCTGCTCAGCCAAGGCAGCTGAGACCCCAAAGCATGCCAGGCTGCCCTGCAGCAGGGCAGGGATGCAGGAGCTGGGGCTGAACCACAAATCCCACTTTCCCCAGGTGTGCCATGGCAAATATGGCAAAGGGAATCAAACACAGAATGTCTGAATTGTCCAGCATTCCTCTGCTTTTGGAAAGCAAAGATAAAACCAATATTTTATTACAAACCACCTGCTCGTACCTGCCACAGACACTTCCTCCGGCACAGAACAAGGCTGGGTAGGATTTTCCTGCACTGTAATTTCCCCTCTATCTCAACACAGAAATATTTTTGCCATGTGGGAGCCTTGGCTATTTGAGGGCCTCAAAGTGTGACTGCCTAACTTCCAACTTTTTAATCCACCCTTAGTCCCTTAAGGGGACATTCTGACCTTAATTTAGGTGGAGATTTGAGGAGATAAATCCAGGCCAGCCTGTGCTCCTTCTCCTGCCCTTGCTGGTCCCTCGTTATGTATATAATATAGAGAAATAAATGACTGTAGAACCCTCTCAGCACTTACCCCATTCTTGTCAAAAGCCCTGAACATGTTCTCCACATACTCTGCTGCTTCCTGGTTGTCCTGGACCCCGAAGAACCTCTTGAACTCGTGCATGAAGAGGGTCCCACTGGGACATTCCACCACAAACTTCTTGTACCATTCCTGCAGCTCTGCAACATCAATCTCCCCTTGCTCCCCTTCAGCATTGGTGAACTGCTGCCCCATTTTCTTCGGGAAAGCAGGATTAAAAACAGAAGGAAAAGAAGAAGAACCTGCCAAAGTCCTTTGTTCTTTTTCTTCTCTCTGTCCCGTGCCTTCCTGTGATGTCAGTGCTGTGTCTTGCTATGTCACCTTCCCTTTTTTGTGCTTTATTTTCTGTTCCTCCTCCCTGCCCAGCTGCTGGCAGCTCCGTGCACTCCGCAGGAGATCTCAGAGTGGCTCCTGTGCCCCGGAGCACTGAGCACTGGGCACGGATAAAAATAACTAAAGATCATTAGGAGATTCCCACCCATGAGCCCCAGAGACCTTCAGATGTTCTGAGCTGTGCCCTATTTAGAAGCAAACTCCAGGGGCTCACGGTCTTTCTACACATTAATGCCTCCCTGTGAAAGAATTTGGGAGCAGAGGTTCCCTGCACACACAGCACACAGCCCCACTCTCTGTCCTGCAGGGTTTTCTAGGGGAAAAAGGGGATTGTAGGGGAAGGAACATTCATCTTTGCAGTGCTGGCTTGTGTTACCTGCCTGTGGGGGTTGCTCAGTGCTCCAGTGAGATGGGGCACAGGAAAAACAACAACTACAGAGAGGGGATCCTGAGAAAACAAACACTTCCACAGAAAAACCTGCTGGTGGATTAAATTAATTGAATGCCTGCAGTGGGCTGTGAGACAATTAGTGAGACACAGTAGATACACACACATTCCTCTCACTGCCACATCTCCATCTTAAAGCTTTAAGCTAAAAAGAGCAGGAGTTGTTTATTTCCATATTTTTAGAGCATTTTCTCCTTATTCCCTTCCCTCCTTTGTGTCCATGGAAATTCTCCTGCTTTCCCCTTCCCCCTGAAGCTCATTTATGGCTCTGATGACGGACACAAAGTGCAGCTCTTCCCTGGGCTGGCTCCTTCTGCTCAGCACCACCCAGAGCCCTCCTCTCAGCACACACAGAGGCCCTTCCTCTTCCTCACAGCCACCAGCCTTTCTGCTCCCCAGCCCCACTGTTCTGAACCCCACCAGTATCTGTGTCAGTGGAAAGAATGACCTGAGCTATAAATGTGCCCAAGCCAGCCCAATATCTTCATTAAGAGGATTGGAGCAGCATTAATAGGAAACCATAGATTCTCTTATCCTACGTGCCAAGGCCCAGATGGATTTAAGCTGCTCGTTTTTTGGAACTTTTTTTGGTGTTGGTTAGGTAAGAAGAGCCTCTCTCATGGAAGAATACTGGTTAAGAACCTGGATGAAATTTGAATTTGATATTGCAGAGCAGTGGAGCAATTCATGCTGCACTGTCAGAGTGGGGTTTGGTCTGAATCCACTCACACCTGCAAGTGACCCAGCAGTGGTACTCTGTGTGTCTATATATTTACATTTATATATTTATATTTCTATATACACACAGAGATTTGCAGGAGTTGTGTTACACCTTTACATGTGAGGATACCCAGGCGAGGTTTGGTTTCACTTAAGAGCAAAGAGAGGACAGAGACAACACAGCAGAAGCCTGGAGACGGATGGGAAGGGCCAGAGAAGCTGCCAGAAAATTTAAGACTGTTCTGTTTCAGTTAAAGCATTTCTATCTAATGATATTCTTGCCTATCCTCATGCCTAGAAGAATGCAAGACAATAATGAACTCAGCCCTTCCTTTTGGGAGTGCTTCAGCGCCTGACTCAGAGCTGCCTCATCCACAGCAGAGCAGCTGTGGGGCTGCCCACCAGAAAAATAACAATTAATCCATCCCCCCATTTTCCTCTTCACTAGAGCTACTGGAAAGAAGTATTTGGTAGCCACAGTCATGTTAATAAATGATTTTATATAATTTTTGGGATTATCCTGGCTGGTGAGGCCAGGAGCTCTCCCTGGTCACAAAGAGCCCCAGGCCACAGAGGGGCTGCCAGGACAGGGTGGGAAGGATTTGTTCCTTTTCCCTGCAGCACAGCTGGGGACTTTGGGATGTGCTGGGGTGAAGCCTCTCCACCATTTTGTGCTGCTCTCCTGCACGGAGCTGCCTGCTGGAATGTGAGTGCTGAGAGCACACAGCAAGACTCCACATGCCCAGGACATTGTCTTGACTCATTGCATAATTTTGTTTTGCCTTATGGGAACTTGGTGATCTGTTCCCAGGAGAGAAAATGGTTCCTTTTTGTTTTGATGACTGCAATCTTCTCCAGCTGGGAACAAAGGGCTGCAAGAGACCTGGAGTACAAAGCCCAGCTGCTGCTCTTGCAGGTATCATGACATACAATCGTGTTGATAAAATAGTGATGTTTATTTGGCACTGAAATAAAGTAAATCCCATAGCTCCTGGTATGGAAATTCCTCTGCACATCCTCTGTGTGCTCTGCAGACTGCACTGGAAGAGCTGCTGTCTCAGCCAGCAGGATGTCACTTCACAAGGTACAGTTTATCAGCCAAAAGATCTCTTCATTTGATTTTAAAAAATGATGCAGTTAGAGATAAATATAGTCAGGGAGAAGTAAAAATAAAAAGAATAATTTCTAGAAAACACCACAGTGCAGAGGCTGGGGCAGTTTGTGTGCCGGAAGGAGCAGGATCAATGCTCTGGGTGTTGTGTCAGAGGGAGCACTTTGGATGATCAGTTACAGACAGGTAACACCTGCCTGCACATCCTGCCTCATGAGTTATCCTGCATTATCACCTCTGCAGCTCTGGAGCTGCGCAGTTTCCCAGCCAAGAGCATGGAAAAAGATGTGCAGCTGCTTTCCCGTCAGCTGCCTACCCCAACGTGCTGCCACACGCCTCAGCACAGGCTGGGAGAAACTCAGGAGGGAAAAAAAGCCACAAACCCTGCAGAGGGCTGGGCAGACTCATTTGTTTGGCATCTGTGTCGGTGCTGGGAAGGCAGCAGGGGCTGTGGCAGAGGCAGCAGGCACAGCTGCCTGCCCTGACCAGCTGCAGGGACACTGCAGGCACCACTGGACCCTTCTCCCAGGCTGGAGCAGTCCTCAGCCAGCTGCTTTGCCACATTGCTCCATTTTTAAAATCCCCCAGCCCTGACCCGCCCCAGGACCTCTCCTGCAGCTTGGGCATCTGAGTGTTGTTCCAGTGGGCCCGGGAAGGGCAAACCCTGGCCAGGCACTACCAGGGCAGCAGCAGAGCGAGCAGCAGCACTGGTGTCCCCCTGCACAGCAGCCCCCACAAGCAGGGCCAGCCCAGAGCATCCTGCCCTTTCCCTGCGGGACAGAGGTGTGC
>NW_005054566.1:45685-47168 GCF_000277835.1 Geospiza fortis | reverse complement strand
CAGGAGCTTTTGTGCTGCCCTGGCTGAGGAGAGATCAAAGATCCTGCAGAGCTTGCCCTGGAGTTCAGCCCAATTTCTGCCTGTGCCTCTTCCTGGCTGCTCCCAAAATTGTCCTACCACTGCATGCTTCACACAGCAGGAACAGCAGGGGTGTTTTACTGCAGGAGCTGCTGTCCCTTGATTTACACGTCAGGAATGGTCAGGTACCACTAAGGGAACCCACCTCACCCAGCACAGAGAGCACTGACCTCAGAGTGGCACATCTGCTATTCTGCTTATTGCCAGGAAGATTTTCTTATGTGCTGACAAACCCCTGCATGTTTCCTCTGAGTGGAATTCCATGCTGAATGAAGCCTGAAATATTTACCTTGCCCTTGGTATCCAGCAAGGCAAACTTGCCCAGCAAAACAGTGGCTTGTTTTGTCTCTGTGAATATCTCCAAGATTGTGTCCAGTTCCAGCCTCTTGGCTCAGGACTGAGCTGTGGGTGTAAGTCAGCCTTCCCAAAGCCAGGGCTCAGTATTTTCCACAGCGTTCACGGTGAGAAGGAGAAGGGAAATTCCCATTTTTTTTCTGGTTCATTGAAACTGAAAGGTGAAGCACTGTATGATCCTTGAAACCAAGATTCACCACTGAGTCATGGTTCTCCACCTACGAGGAAAATAAATAAGACGCGAGGCTGGAGGGCAGGAGCCTGCAGAGGGACCAGGGAGAAGCTGCTGAGCCCCTTCCCAGGGGTAGGTGTGACCCACAGCGGGGATGGAACCAGGGAAGAGGGACGTTTTTATGCTTTTCAGAGAAAAAACTGTGTGCCTGTGGCTTTAATCAGAGCTGACTTTACGGTTTGACTTCATCCTGTCCTATCATTGCCTGGATATGGATTTATATGGATGGATATGGATTAATATGGATGGATATGGATGTGGGACAGAGCAAATGTACTAAGGTTGTGCTAGGGGAGGTATAGATTGGATATTTGGGAGAATTTCTTCACTGAAAAGATGGACAAGCATTGGAACAGGCTGCCCGGGGAAGCAGGGAGCCACTGTCCCTGGAAGTGCTCAGAACCCTGCGGATGTGGTGCCGAGGGACACGGTTTGGGGGTGGACTCAGCAGGGCTGGGTTAATGTTTGGACTCGACGATCTTCGAGGTCTTTTCCAGCCTTCACCATGCCGTGATTCTATGACTCAGCTGAGTATGCTTTGAACTGTGAAAAAGCCCCGGAACATAATGCTTTCTTCACAAAATATTCAATTCAAAAGGCAAATATATCCCACTTAAAAGCAAACTTCCTTTCCTAAACACTCCATTTACCAGGGGGGAAAAAAATATCCCGTTTGGAAGTTTCCTAAAGACTCCGTTTGACAGGAAAAGGGCCGCGGCAGAAGGGCAGGGGCGCGGGGAGCTCCCCTTGCCCCGGGATCTGCGGGGCGGGGCGGGGCGGGCGGAGCGGCTGCGCCGAGCGCACCTGGGCAGGTGAGGG
>NW_005054566.1:44794-45386 GCF_000277835.1 Geospiza fortis | reverse complement strand
GGGTGCGGGAGGGCAGAGCCCGCTGCAAACGCCAGTTTAGCGCTCCTTGCCCCCGGCTCCGCGGGCAGCGCCGGGCTAGCCCCGGGCTACGCCTTCCTATCGCTGTAAAGCGAGGCCTAAAGTTAGGGTAAGGCTCGTGTGTTTCCCCCACCCCCTGCAGTCTTCGGATCGCAGCTGTTGCACCCCAAATCCCCACATTTTGTGTAACAACTCGTGCCCCTTCCAATTTCAGGGGCAGCCCGGCCGTGGCGGGGGCTGAGGTGACCAGACTGGGGTGTGCAAACTGGGAATTCAAAGTTGATCGTGTTCGGGTGTGCTGGGGACAGCAGGGGTGGTGGGTGACAGGGGATGTACAGAGCTCTGAACTGTGGGAGCCCCAGGTTGCCGGTGCAGGGAGGTGATTCAGTGTCGGATGGCAGTTCAGCCTGTTCCTCTGTGGGAAGGTTTGCCTTTGAAAAAATGAATACAGGTCCATGAAATCCAGGATAATATAGTCAAACAAAGGTATGAGCAAGGAGAGGGGTCTGGGGGTTCACAGCAGTGAACCCCAAGAAGACCCTTCCATCTTCAGAGGCTTTAATGGATGAGATGG
>NW_005054566.1:41977-44784 GCF_000277835.1 Geospiza fortis | reverse complement strand
GTATATTTGGAGCTGCAGGCAAGGAGCAAAAGCATCTGTGCAGCAAAGCTGAGTTGGGCTTCAGGATGGTTTTTCTGGTGCTCCGTGGGCTGTTGAACTGTCTGGGACCTCACCAGGGCCCGGAGTGTCATCACAGCTGACCAGGGCTGTCCCTGACCTTGGTCACTCCTCTGCAGCCCTCCGGGGAATGGCTGCAGGCTGTCTGCTCCTTCCTAACTTGGAGTGGCTCTTGTTGGGCTCAATGTCTCCAAGGAGAAATACTAATAATTAGGGTACAGGCAGTAATTACATCACAGACCAGAGATGCATTAGCAGCACACTGATGTGCTAATTATCCCTACCCAGCACCCAGATTGAGTGGGAATAAAGGGAGCTGGGCAGTCCCTGGGTTTGTGCACCAAGGAGCCTCTGCCTTGGCAGAGCTGTGAGTGTGCCCAGGCATTCCCCAGGGGTCTGGCATTGGTGGAACCCATGGTGAGTGTGCCCAGGCATTCCCAGGAGTCTGGCATTGGTGGAACCCATGGTGAGTGTGCCCAGGCATTCCCAGGAGTCTGGCATTGGTGGAACCCATGGTGAGTGTGCCCAGGCATTCCCAGGAGTCTGGCATTGGTGGAACCCATGGTGAGTGTGCCCAGGCATTCCCAGGAGTCTGGCATTGGTGGAACCCATGGTGAGTGTGCCCAGGCATTCCCAGGAGTCTGGCATTGGTGGAACCCATGGTGAGTGTGCCCAGGCATTCCCAGGAGTCTGGCATTGGTGGAACCCATGGTGAGTGTGCCCAGGCATTCCCAGGTGTCTGGCATTGGTGGAACCCATGGTGAATGTGCCCAGGCATTTCCCAGGTGTCTGGCATTGGTGGAACCCACTGTGGATGTGCCCAGGCATTCCCAGGTGTCTGGCATTGGTGGAACCCACCGGATCGAAGTTGAAGGTTGTGAGAGGCTGACTCACCGTCTGAGCGCAGCAATGGGATTCAAGTTGATTTGCTCTCAGTTATTGTGTCAACAAGTCATTGGTGATAAAAGGTCATAAAGCATTGTAGTGCTGAGCGCTGGCAGACGCTGTCTGCAGGCCCCGGGACAATCCCTGCCAGCGCCCACCTTGTCACCCGACTCCTCTGCTGGGGCAGGGGCACAAATCTCTCCTGTTTGGGGGATTTGAATTTACTCTGTGTCTTGCAAACGTGTGTGCGCAGCACACGTTATTAGCAGGGACTGCTTGTAATGTTAAGTGAGATGTAACGTTAAAAGAAATGGTGGAAAGCAGTCGCAGAAAGGATTCTTCAAAATGTCACTTTTTTTTTTCCTTTTCAAGAGGAATCAGTACCTGATTTTGGTCTCAATTCCAAGTCCAGGATTAATCTGGACTTTGTGTCTTTGCAAGCACACTTCTGAAGGTTTAATTCTGATAGCATTTTCAACATGGAGAACCAACACAGCAGAGTTTCAGGAACACTAAAATAATTTTGATGATTGCTTCCTGATCCTTTGCAGCTCCTGGGAAACAGTCTGGTAATGTGCCCACACATTTTCAAACTATTATTTAAAAATGGTTTGCAGTTGAAGCCGAACATTTTCTTTGCAGAGAAGATAAACAGATAAACTGAGTTGTGTTTGGATTAATTTTGTGTGAGCGCTTGCCTCTGAATGGGATCTGCAGGTATTTGAACAAATAAAACCTGTTCCTGGACTAGTTCTTGGATAGGATTTTTTTTAATCTTCTCCATCTCTGCTACCAGACACATTTTGCAATTCCTCCAGCAATATTCAGGGCTTATGGCAAAGGTTTTACTTGTCCTGTAACTGCTTTATTAATGGGAATATTTGTAATTTCTCACCTCTGTTTCAGGATTTACAAAGGAATATGGGAGATGCACCCTGTGAGCACATGTGTGGTGCAGAAATCCCCTCCCAAAATCTAAAGATACTGAATGTTGCCCTTCTTAGAGAGGGACACACATTAATTCTGTTTGTTTGGCTTTGTTCTACACAAGGAAAATATTGTTGGCTGGCTGCAACTGTATGAGCAGTGCAGGGCTGCTTAACAAAAACATTAAGTAAACAGCAGTCGATTTTTAGCAGCAGTGCAGGCAGACCTGCAGTTCATGTCCTTCTGGATAAACATCCTGGTTATTACAGGTCACTGCTGTTTGCCAGTGATTATGCTGCATTCAGGGCATTCATGGAAAAGTCATAAAATGACTTTCAGAGTCTGTGCCTGTGGTAGAGCAGCCCCTGTGCCTCAGCTAAGCCCTCCCAGTCGGGGTGAGCCTTTCTCCTCCTCGCTGAGAGTCTGACAGGAGTGCAGGAGCAGAGATCAGATCAGCCCCTTCTCAAGGTCTGTGTGGAGGCTTTGGAAACTCTGCTGCCTGTTCCTGCTGTGGCTTGTTGGTGCCTTTATCTCCTGCTCGGGGCTTACAGCCCAGCTCTGCTCAGGGCTTGCCTCCGTGTGCTCGTTGAGCACAAATATTACCCTGGAAGCCTGAATGTGAGCTGCTGTCCCTGTAACAGCTCTGGGCCCCCTCAGGGAGGTGTGTGTGACTCTCCCCGCAGAGGAGTCACCCAGCTGAATCTGAACTGGTGCTCTCAGGGTGCAGTACCATAAAAGCAACAGCAGTTACACAGCACAGGGCCCTTTCTCATTACATGAATTCCGTTTCTTTGAAGCCAAGGAGGCTCGAGTAACCTCCAGCAGTGGCTCTGCTGTCCCCCTTGCAGAGCATGGCCCTCCACCCGCGCAGGGTGCGCCTGAAGCCGTGGCTGGTGGCCCAGGTGGACAGTGGGATGTACCCCGGGCTGATCTGGCTG
>NW_005054566.1:37637-41967 GCF_000277835.1 Geospiza fortis | reverse complement strand
GCGACCCGGCACAGCCCCCAGCACGAGGAGGAGAACACCATCTTCAAGGTGAGGCGGGGGGAGCTCGGGCATCCCAGGGCTCTGCAACACAGACAAAGGGCTGGATTGTTGGCCCAGGAGCTGGACAGGCAGCTCGGGAGCTGCTTGCAGGCACGTTTTATTTATCTGACCTCAGAAAAGCCACTTGGTGCACCTGGATGCCAAGCTTGGCACTGCCTGGGATGGTGTTGAGTTCTTTAACCCTTTCCCACCACCAAAGGCCAGGTGCTGTGTGATCCTTGGTCTCTGGAAGATGACTGCTGTTGGCTTCATCTGCTCAGGCTGGGATGTGGTCACTGGCTCGTTCTTGGCAGCAAACCATGAAATGCTGTTACATAAGTCTTAAGAGGTCCACCACAAGCTCATCACAAGCACTCATCGCTGCCGTCCCTAATATTCTTATCCCAAGGGATTCACTGTAACTCCCTGCACTCCTTTGAGGAATTTCTGACCTTTGTCTTGGAGGCATCTTGGACCAATAATCAGATTTTGGGGTGAGAGAGGGAGAGGCCAGCCGGATGTCTGTGGCTGTCCTTCCACTCCATTTTAACCGAGTCCATTCCTCCTGCACAGGCTCCCTGTCAAAAATGACTTCTGGTGTTGAATCTGAGACCCGCAAAACCTCTAACCCAGAACTGTGAACATTCTTTTGGAATTTGGATTTACATATTTTTTTTCTCCACTTTCTTTTAATAGAAAAACTATTAAAGAGGGAATTTCCTTTTTTGTTATCACGAGAGCTCTACCTAAGACTTCTGCAAGAGAAGGATTTCACGGTGGATTTGTTTGGAGGTTTGGATTCTGATAAAAGCTGCTCTGTGGGGCGGGCTGGACTGAGCTGGCTGTACTTTGTCCCCAGGCATGGGCCGTGGAAACGGGAAAGTACCAGGAAGGAGTGGACGAGCCAGACCCTGCAAAGTGGAAAGCCCAGCTCCGATGTGCACTTAACAAGAGCCGGGAGTTTAATTTGATGTACGATGGCACCAAGGAGGTGCCCATGAACCCAATTAAAATCTACGAAGTGTGCGACATCCCGCAGTCGCAGGGATCAATCATTAATCCAGGTGAGGGCCTTGCTGACACGGGCTGGCTCCTGGGCAGGCGTGGGTCCAAGGGAGCTCCTTCCCTCTCGGCATTAACTCTGCAGCTGCCCTTGTGCAGCAGGAGCAGCTCCCAGGTGAAGCCTGTACTTTAACTAAAAGGACTTTGGACAATCCTTTAATCCTGAAATTAATAAAGCTGCACACAGTTGTATGTTTTCCTGCTAAACAGTCTAATATTGGCAATACTGTGTCTTACTTCATCAATACTTAACCTTCACTTTCTAGAATTATATATTAAACTGAAATTAGCAATTTGTATGGATCAGATTTATCATTTTTTACTGAAATTTGAAAAATACACAAATTAATACCCAACATGAAGACGATCTTTTGCCAGTGTTTCATGCTGATCATCCGCCCACAAGAATGTGCTTGTTTGCAGGTTCCACTGGCTCAGCTCCATGGGATGAAAAGGATAATGATCTTGATGATGAAGAGGAGGAAGAATTGAATCAATCTCAGCATGTCCCAATTCAAGAGACGTTTCCATTTCTTAATATCAATGGTTGGTGGCACAGACTGATGTATCAGTGAAGGTATTTGTTTGTAAGTTGCTGCATGCTTGAAGTAAAATCTTGATTTATTGAGGAGTTGTTGCCTTATTGTAGATTCTCCGATGGCTCCAGCCAGTGCAGAAAACTGCAGCCCTGAAACTGTGTGGCCAAAGAATGAACCTCTGGATATGGAAATGCCCCCAACGGCGCTGCAGCATGACTTCTTCAGCAGCCCCGAGCTGTGGATCAGCTCCCTGCCAAGTACGTGCGTGGGCTTGTAACAGTGCTTCTGCTTTTGTGCTTTAAAACCCCACAGAAAAGAGTGTTTTGCCTTTTTTCCTGTGGCTGTTTGTGAATGAGTGAGGAGAACTTCTGTAGTTTAAATAGAATTGAGTGTGGTGTAAATATCCCTGTGAGGGCAGTGGGGCTTGTGTGGTGTCCTTGTGCTGGTGCTCCAGGAAAAGGCACACTGATGGTTTCTCTCTCAGTGACAGACCTAGAAATCAAGTTTGAATATCGAGGAAAGGAGACCGGACCCACAACGACCGTGAGCAACCCGCAGGGCTGCAGACTTTTCTATGGGGAGCTGGGTCCTATGCCAGACCAGGAGGAGCTCTTTGGGCCCATCAGCTTGGAGCAAGTCAAGTTCCCAGGGACGGAGCAGATCACCAATGAGAGGCAGAAGATCTTCACGAGCCGGCTGCTGGATGTTATGGACAGGGGACTGATCCTGGAGGTCAGCGGCCACGCCATCTACGCCGTGCGCCTCTGCCAGTGCAAGGTGTACTGGTCTGGGCCCTGTGCCCCCTCCTCCACCACCCCAAACCTCATCGAGAGGCAAAAGAAGGTCAAGCTCTTCTGTCTGGAAACCTTCCTAAGCGGTAGGTGACTTCTGCTTCTGGAGAACAGCTTTGGACACCGGCATGGCACTGTTGTCTGCACTGGGCTCTGCCTGGGCGCACCAGGTGTGGACAGCAGGTCAGGGCCACTGCTCCCCTGACTTGGAGTGGGTGTGTGGCAGGAGAAGGGCACTGTGCACTCATTTAATACTCTGAGAGACACCAGAGGGCCTTGCTTTTAAAGAAAGCAGTTCACGTGCAAGGGGTGAGCTGTAACTGTGTGAGAGGTGGCAGAGGACTGTGTAGGTAAGCTGGGGGTGATGCAATAAGGTGGGATGTCGTGGGTGTTTCCAGCCTAAAGAGGACAACCCTGCAGCTCTCTGCTTTTCCTCCTAGAGCTGATTGCCCATCAGAAGGGACAAATTGAGAAACAGCCACCATACGAGATCTACTTCTGCTTTGGAGAAGAGTGGCCTGATGGAAAACCCAGGGAGAGGAAGCTGATCGTGGTGCAGGTAGGGCACTGGGGCTCTGGGGTGACATGTGCCAGCCTTGTTTGGTTTGGGATCAATTCCCATGGATACTGAGACCTGTTATTTTCTGCTGTGGCTTCTGACACCAGGAAACCTCCAGTAAGACTGGTGGTTTGGGAGAGCAAATACAAATGTGACATGTGCTGAATAGAATTGGTTTGTGAGTGCGCTTTAGGGTATTGTGGAAACCATCTCTGCATCCAGGACAGGGGCTCCTGCAGAGAAACAGGGACATTCCACATGCCTTTAGGCTAAAAAAGGGACTTTTTCACCAGGTCATCCCCGTTGTGGCGCGGATGATCTACGAGATGTTCTCCGGGGACTTCACGCGCTCCTTCGACAGCGGCAGCGTGCGGCTGCAGATCTCCACGCCCGACATCAAGGACAACATCGTGGCACACCTGAAGCAGCTCTACCGCCTGCTGCAGAACCACCAGGAGGGCTGGCCCATGCAGGCCCCAGCCATGCACATGGCGCAGCCGCTCCCAGCACAGTGACCCACCCTGGCTTCTGGCCTTGTACATATACAGGAGTGCTTCTTAACCTGTGCCTTGCCTCAGTCTTAATAAATAACATCTGTAAATCTCGTCATCTTCTACAATTTCAGCAATTGGTGGTGCTTTTGTTTTGATAGTGGCTCAAAACAGAAGGGATTACAGGAATGCTTTTAACTCCTTCATCCTTTTCAGCTATTTGCTTAAACGACTCCTCTGTATACATCAGATTCCAATTCTGTAATATTTTTTAATCTGCTATAATACAATGTATATAAACACTTGATCATTGGAAGGGGAGAAAGAAAATAATCTGTGCTCTATTAAATCTGCCTGGATAATATCACCTTGTCTCATTTTTTTCTCTTTAATGAGGCTGTAACAGCAACCTTAAAGGCTGATACTCCTTTTAGTGGGGAGGGTGGGTTATAGGGATGCATATACGCCAGCATTGTAAATGCATATATAACAGAATGGAGTTGGAAGGGACCTCTGGAGCTCCTCTAGTCTGCTGGGGGCTGATTGTTCAGATCTGTACAACCCTGAGCACTCAGTGATGGCACAGAGCTGTCAGCAGCTCCCAGCACGGTTCGGTGCTGTCCCTGCATTGCCTGATTTGTGCCCAGGCTGCGGGCACTGTCCCTGGGCCCTGCTTTGTGCCGAGGCTGCGGGCACTGTCCGTGTGCCCTGCTTTGTGCCCAGACCGGCCCCGGCCCGGCTCCCGGCTCTTCTCCCGGCCCTTCCCCCGGCCACGGCACAGCCCCGGCCCTTCTCCAGGCCCTGCTCCCGGCCCTTCCCCGGGCCGTGACGAGGCGTCCCCGCCCCGCA
>NW_005054566.1:35362-37068 GCF_000277835.1 Geospiza fortis | reverse complement strand
ACCGTGGCCGGGGTGCTGCTGGGCTACCCCGCCGTGTACACCTTCGCCGAGGGCGCCGAGAACTGCCTGGCGCTGACCCCGCTGAGGGTGTTCACGGCCCGGGCCTCCTGCCCCCGCATAAAGGATGGGCTGAGGGTGCAGATCTGCTCCTTCAGCGTCCCCGAGAGCCTGTGCGCCGAGCTCAGGGACGTGCTGGATGCCTGGTGCCAGCAGCTCAAGGAGGCTTTTGGTGCTCAGAGCGATTTCGTAGATCTCTGCATTTCCAGCGAGGTCGTGTCTCTTCCAGCGGTTGCCTTGTAAAACACGAGCATTCTCAGACTTTTTAGCTTTCCTCACTGTGTCAGGGACCAAGGCAGAAGATCCAGCTCCCTGTGTGTGTTGTCCCCTGCATCTCTCGTGGTCCTTGAGCACTGAAGGCTGAATTGTGACAGTCACCGCAGGCCGGTGGCAAAACCAAATACATTTTCTTTAAAAAAAAACAAGTGTGCTCCCAGATGCTCCGTTGCCTCGGTCCTGCCTGCCTGCACGTCACACCCTGCAAAGTCAGTGTGCTTATTTGCAGTGGGCAGCTGAAGATGAATAAATGATTTGAACACCACAGTGCTTTGAATTACGTGAAGTTTATTGTAGGCTCCATGTGTGTTTACTACGAGTATATTACGTGTATATTTCAGGTATATTTACTTCCCGTGTGAGGTGATGTCATTGTGTCTGAGCCTGCACATGAATGATGGGCAAGTGCTGCTGTAAAACCTGCACGGTGCAGCTGCAAAAGGGACTTTAAACCCCTGTCTCTGATGAATTCTTGTGGTGCTGGCAATGAAGGGGAAGCAGGTGTGGCTGTGGGGATGCTTGGCCACAAGGGAGGCTGGAGGAGTGGATAGAGCAGTGGGTGTGAGGGGACTGTGCTGAGGAACCCCCCTGAGCTGGGTTCCTTTGTCAGGTAAGAGTAGAGACAGCCCAGGATTGAGCACCTCCCATTTAGGGAGGCGATAAATACAGGAGGAGAACTTGGGGGCGTAAAGCCCAGGGAGGCTGGATGCCAGGGGCACAGGATGCCCTGTCCCTCTTACCCTGTGTGAGCCACAGCAGCCGTGGGCACAGGGGCTCTGTCCCTCGGTGCCTCGGGGCTGGGCAGTGCAGCCTTCGGCAGGAACAAAGCAACCACAGCAGCTGAGGGAAGGGGTGATGTGCTGTGTTCACAGGAGCTGGCTGGAGTGACACCAGCTCGGGATGCGAACCCAATGTGCACACACAAAAGAGCAGAAGATGAGGTGAGGTCAGCTTGCTTTTGGTGAAGCAGAGGTCAGTTCCTGCAGTGAAGTCAGTCATCAAGGAGCTCCTTCACAGCCTGTAAGTCGCCAGGAAGATGGCGATGACCGCTGCTGCCACTGCCACCAAGAGAGGGATCCAGGGGCCCCGCTGTGTCTGCCAGGAGAAGCTTGTGTTACTGGGAGCGTGCTGGGGGATGCCACTTCCCATGGCAGCCCTAGCGAACTGCCCTCTGCAGGGCACGGAGCAGGGGACGTGTCCCAGGCCGGTGTGCAGGGCACCGAGCAGGGAACGTGTCCCAGGCCGGTGTGCGGGGCACAGAGCAGGGGACGTGTCCCAGGCCGGTGTGCGGGGCACAGAGCAGGGGACGTGTCCCAGGCCGGTGTGCAGGGCACTGAGCAGGGAACGTGTCCCAGGCCGGTGTGCAGCGCTGG
>NW_005054566.1:32632-35289 GCF_000277835.1 Geospiza fortis | reverse complement strand
AGCTCGTCGCGGCACTGGCGCAGCCGGGTCAGGCACCACTGGTACTCCTGGCTCAGCGCCTCCAGCTCCGAGCGCAGCTCCGCGCACTGCGGGCACAGCGAGGGGCTCTCAGCAGGAGGGGTCCCCTGGGCTCTGTGTGTCCCCAGAGCAGCCGGGCTGCTGCAGTGGCTGCAGCGCTTCACCCGCAGCTGGGCACGGCTCTGCTGAGCATCCTCGGGTACCTGCAGGGACAGGGCACAGCTCAGAGTCACTGCAGCGTGCTGCTGGGTACCTGCAGGGACAGGGCACAGCTCAGAGTCACTGCAGCGTGCTGCTGGGTACCTGGGGTACCTGCAGGGACAAGGCACAGCTCAGCATTACTGCTGGGGCACTGCCAGCTTCCCACACCTGCCTGCTTTGCTGCCAGCAGTCACAGCACAAGCTCTCTTCCTGTGTGGCTCTCAGCTCTGCTATGCTAAGTTATAAATTATTCTTTTATAAGTCCTTTTGAATAGATCCTTGCTGGCTGAACACTGCTATAAGAATTGAGGGGCTGTTGGTTGGCAGAAGGCTGGTTTGATGGCAAAGTGTGTGTAAAAGGCTTTGGTTTTTGGGTTTTTTTTCAGCCCACTTGTACAGACATTGCTTCTGTTAGCAGACTCTTCCTGTTATTTTTATTGTTGTTATTATTGCAAGCATTTTCTTTTCCTCTTCTCCTTCCCTTATGCTCAGGGGCTTGGTTCTTAAAGCGTGGCTTTGGCTTTTCCCTGTGGGGCTGCTGAGGCTCTCCTGTCTGTGAGGGCAGGGGGATTTGTACAGGGAGAGCTCTGCTCATGCAGCCAAGGCTGCTGCAGCCCTGCCCTTGTGTGCAGGGGCTTCATCGGGGGTTTGGGCAGGAGTGGGGTCAGGATAAAATTTAGGGCAGGTAATCCTTACAGGAGCCAAGCCTGGGCTGCCTGCAGGAGCTTTGGTGTGCAGTGTTTCTGCTGAGTGACTTCCTCACCTCGTTCTCCTTTGCTGTGAGCTGGGATGTCGTTTTCTGCATCTCATCCTTCAGACTTTCTGTTCCCTCCTCCTCCTCGGGGTGCTCTGACAGAGCGTTTTGTTTTTCCTTGGCAGGAGTGAGAGGTGGGGTCTGTGTGGTGAAAACCTGGTCTAGAAAAGAGTCAGGCTTCTGATGAGAAACAGCTCCAGGCTCTGGGCTGGCTCTAGCTCTTGTTTACTCAGCACACCTTAGGGATAATATTTGTGTGCTATGCACAAAGCAGAAGACACAGGAGCTGAGTTTGTTATCCCTGTCTCTGCTGTAGCTACAAGTTCATCATCTAAAGAGCAATATTTCTAAGCAGTTGCCAGAAATGGAGGGGAGGGAGAGTTAAAATGCCTTTTTTATTGCTTTCTTTTTGTCAAGTACAGCTGTAATTGCAATTATAAACTGGAATGTGTTTTGTTTGGAAAAAATATGGCAGAGCCACTGAAGTAGAATTTGAAGTGAAATCCATTTATTTTTTAAAGTGTTTGCCATCATAAATATGTTTGTAGTTTTAATGTTAACTAGCAAAACAATTTATTCTGTGTAGCTTTAAAATAACCTTTTACTCTAGACCACTGCAGACTTTCCCTAGAGTCAGGGCTAGTGTTCCTGTGTCCAGGGAGTGCTACGTGAGGGTTACAAAGTTTGCTGACCTGTCCTTTGCACCGTCACCTCCTGGCTCTTCTGTTGGTTGTTCTGGTTGTGGATCAAGTCTGGGAACACAAAAAGCACCATTACTGTCTCCAGCACTAAAGGAGGTCTCTAACTTTGTGCATTTCTGTGTTACTTACTCTGCAAATGGCTGATTGTTGCCTCCAGTGTTACTTTCTGCTCTTGTTCTTTTTGCAATTTATCTGAAATAAGGATAGAAGATCAAGGTTGGTGTAAATCTCTGTGTATCTTTATGCAAGGGTGGTACTTTTCTGTTCTCCACATGTGTAGAGTGGAGCAGACGTTGTTGGCTGCCCTGGACTTTCTTCTCTGAAGGGATGTGATTTTTAGCTGTTTATTGCTCTTTCTTTTTTGGCAGCTTTATCTCTCGTGCTCGTTTTCAAGTCATTTATGGTTTGTTTTAAAGCTGTTCATGCAAGACCCGTTATGAGATTAGAACTGCAACCTGCTTTCTCTTCCCTAATTATGTTTTAAAATAGCCATGTGTGAGTTCAAAGTACCGTGTGTGAGTTTCCTTGCTGTGTCTGAAGTGGTGCTTTAGGACATTACCAGCTCCTCTGTCTGCCCTCACCACCCAGCACCGGGGCTGATGCTCTGCCAAGGGTGGCAAGTCCTGCCTCAAGCTGAGGACACATCTTAGGTTTTTATTTCTTTTCACGTCTCCCATCACATCCTTTCCTCTAACAAAGCCACTTCTCTGAACTCTTTAATCTAGCCAGGAAAATCTTTTGGAGGGCTGTGGCAATCAGCAGCCTTGGTGGCACGCTGAGATGTGCGGTGCGCCGGAATGAGCGTGGCGTGCACGCTGCTCCGAGCCCCGGGGAGCTCTTTAGGAGCTCTTTCCTGGTCCCTGGCGGCTCCCGGAGGGCACAGCTCCGGCCCCGGTACCTCGGATGTGGCGGATGAGGCCGGCCTGGCGGTCGTTGTCGCTGCGCAGGGCGCTGGCTCTGTGCAGCAGCTCCGTGCGCTCGTC
>NW_005054566.1:26995-32622 GCF_000277835.1 Geospiza fortis | reverse complement strand
GGCAGGGCGTCACAGCTCCCCTCGTGCTGCCCCTGCTCCGCCTTCCACCGCCCAGGCTGCTCCCGCCCAGTGTCCAGCCTGGCCCGTATGATTGTTCCTCTACATCGCTATGTACTGATGAGGATCTTACTCTTCTAGTATATTAATTACAATCGACTTCCAATCCTTAGAATCTGGTTTGAACCCACAGAAGAGTAATAAACATAATCCTATTCATACCGGCCCTATCACTGGCCCTACGCATCCTCCTAACTTCACTGAACTTTTGACTCGCCCACATAACCCCCGACTCACAAATACTATCCCCATACGAATGCAGATTCAACCCCCCTGGGATGCAGGGGCAGCCACGGCTGCTCTGGGCAACCCAACAATCCCAGAGCAGGCTGCTCCTGCAGGGAGCCCACGTACCTGGAGCTCGCTCTGTAAAGCCTGGAAGCTGTTTCTGAGCTCGGTGTGTGCTGTGGTCTCCTTGGTCAGCTCGGCTCTGAGTGTGGCATTGTGCTCCTTCCAGAGGGCGAGGTCCTCTTGCATCTCTGCCAGGCTTCTCTGGAGAGCAGAGAGAGACCCAGGGGTGGCTGTGACCCAGGGGTGGCTGTGACCAGGCCCGGGGGATGCTGCCAGCCTGCCCTGGTGACACCAGCCGGGCTGTGCTGGGCAGCGCTGGCTCCCCGAGCAGCAGCTGCACACAAAAACCCGTGTGGGGCTGATGCCATCTGATGGACAGAGCCAAGCAGGGCAGCGCTCCCTCTGGAACACGTTCCTGTGCTGCCAGCAGGCTTGAGCAGCCCGCTGGTACTTGGGATAAAGCTCACTTGTCTTTCTGCAAATATGTTATCCTGCGGGGCAAAGCAATTTGCTGCCTCTTGGGGAAAACCTATTTTCATATAAATGAGCAACTCCAGAAGAAAACAGCTCTGGAGACGTCGTACCCTGCTGTCTGTTGGTGTGAGCAGGGCAGGGAATGGCCCAGAGGGATGGTGGGAGGAAAGGGTTTGCAATTCAAGCTGACAAACCCAAGTATACTTCCCCAGCTGTGAGCTGTCTGTAACCTGATGTGCGGCTTGTGCAGTGAGTACAGGTTGCACTAAAGTTGCTTTGGGCTTTGCTGAGTAGCTAAAACTTCATATTTTTTTATCTTTGCTGCTAATGGCAAGCCTGTCATCACCTTTCCCTGATGTGGGTTTTCTTTGTCACAGCTGGGCTAAATGAAAGCCAAGCCAGGCGTAAGGCATACTGCTCACCTGAGAGTTCTGCAGCTGCTGCTCTGTTAGGAGTTTTTCCTCCAGCATCTTCTGAAGAGCCTCTTTTGCCTTCTGCTCATAGGTCTGCTTCTGGTCCTCCATCTCGATCAGGATCTTCTTCACACACTCCTTTGAGTAACTCTTTAGAGAAAGAAAGAGCTTGAAGTGCTTATCTGTCAGATTCCCACTTTGCTAAACCCGAGTGTTAGCAAACCCAGAGTGTGTAAATGCTGCTGCTAATGTGCTGTGAAGCATTGCTTCAGCAGAGTTAAAGTCCTTTTTCGATAGGTATCTCATCAGATCGATGAAGAAACTGAGGCCTGGCTCAGTGACAAGGCTTGGTTTTTGTTTTCCTGCCTTTCCTCACCCGTGTTTGTCAGTGAGTCAGACATTACCTGGCTACAGGTCTGCAGCTGATTTTCCAGCACCCGTAGTTTACACCTCAGTTTGTCCTCGTTCAGCTGACCCTGGGGAAAAGCAGTTGAAGTGAGATGTGGAATCATGAACTGCACAATGTGCCCCCAATGTTTTGTTGGGCTGTGTTTTGATTCATTTTCTCCCTTCATCTGTAATCAGATCAAAGTCTCTTCATTGCTCAGAGCTCAAGGAAACATTCCCAGCCTCAGAATAAATGGGATATGGGGAAAGTGAAACTTTTATGGATTGAAAACCTGTCCTGAGGGAGTCTCTCTGGTGTTTTACAGTACAGTTATGAGGCAGTTTTACAGTTATGAGACAGTCGCGCTTTACGACACCTTTTACGACAGCTGCGCTTTACGACACCTTTTACGACAGCTGCACTTTACGGCACCTTTTACGACAGTCACGCTTTACGACACCTTTTACGACAGTCGCGTTTTTACTGCAGTTTTACGACAGTTGCGTTTTGCGGCAATTGATGGCAACCAACTTTATTATTAATAAATCAATCCTAACTAATTGGTAATCAATTAGGTCTTTAATTAGAAATTTTGTCAGCTAATAATTTAATTTGTTAATTAATTTATATATAATTAGTTAATTAGATGATATTAATTAGGTAGTCATGTGGGTAATTAATGAGGTAATTACCTAATCTTAATTGGCTACTTGTTGAGAATTTATTACTTATTTAATTAAGGAAATATTTTTATCAATTAGGTGATTATTAATTGGTAATCAATATTTAATTACTTTACAACTTAATCAGCAAATTAAGTGATTAATTATATATTATTTGATTAGCTAATTATATAATAACATTTCTATGTGACAGCTTTTTCATTACATAATTATTTAATGTAAAAATTAATGATGTAATTTTTAAATTCATCATTATGTAATTATTTAATTAGCTTCTTAAGTGATTGCATATTATGTAACTAGGTAATTATGTAATTACATTTGCATATGATTCATTAATTACCTTACTAATTAGTTGCTTACTTATTTATTAGATAATTATTATGTTATTGGCTAATTAAGTAATTTTATAAAAAAGTAATTTTTTAATTAGCTAATTAAATAATTGCACTTTTGTGTAACACAGTTACAATGTGTCCAGTTATGTACAGTGTATACATTGTGTACAGTTATGTACAGTGTGTGCAGTTATGTACAGTTATGTACAGTTATGTACAGTATGTACAGTTATGTACTGTGTGTACAGTTATGATTAGTTATGTACAGTATGTACAGTAATGTACAGTGTCTACTGTGTGTACAGTTATGTACAGTTATGTACAGTTTGTACAGTGTCTACAGGGTGTACAGTTATGTCCAGTGTGTACAATATGTACAGTGTGTACAATATGTACAGTTATGTACAGTGTGTACAGTTATGTACAGTTATGTACAGTTATGTACAATTATGTACAGTGTGTACAGTTATGTACAATTATGTACAGTTAAGTACAGTTATGTACAGTTATGTACAGTTATGTACAGTGTGTACAGTTATGTACAGTTATGTGCAGTGTGTACAGTTATGTACAATTATGTACAGTGTGTACAGTTATGTACAGTGTGTACAGTTATGTACAGTTAAGTACAGTTATGTACAGTTATGTACAGTTATGTACAACATGTACAGTTATGTACAGTTATGTACAGTTATGTACAGTGTGTACAGTTATGTACAGTTAAGTACAGTTATGTACAGTTATGTACAACATGTACAGTTATGTACAGTTATGTACAGTGTGTACAGTTATGTACAGTTATGTACAGTGTGCAGGTGCTGGCAGTGACATGACAAGTTAGGAGCGAGGGGATTCGGGGCTGTTCTTGCTGGCTTTGGCAGAAATGCAGCTGCTGCCTGTCCCCACGGTTCTCTGCCTGTGCTCCCTCCCTGCCTCGAGCTCCAGCTGCTGGAACGCTCTTGTCTGGCTGTTTTCCTTAGAAAATGGGCTGGGTCTCTGTTGCAACATCTGCACTTGGGCAGGGGGATCGAGGGCACGGTGATGATTCATTTTCCTCACTGTCATCAGCTCCTCTCGGTGTTAGTCAGGCTGCTCAGGCCTTGTGGAAGCAGACTGCATGCAAATTCACATAACATTGCTAGCAAAGAGTTCACGTGGGCTGTTTTCCACCACCAATACTGAGAACACCAATATCCCCTCTGCCCACTGCTGTCTGAAGTCACGACTCTGACAAGAAACTCCTCGGTGTTACAGGAATAGCTGACAGAGCCAAGCAAAACCAGACTCCCCGGTGTCTCAGCCCTGGTTAAATTTGCACACAAGCACATTTACAGTCCCAAAGACTCAATCTTCCCACTTCAGCTGTTGGTGCAAAGAACCAAAGTCTCTTAGTATGTAGGTGGAATTTTGAAAAGCAATTTTAGATGTGCAATATCCTGCCTGGTTTTCCTCAGCTCTCCTTCTCCGCTGTCTGCACAGGTTCCAGCTGTGCACAGATGTGACTGTGCCATTATCCACCCATCCATCCATCATCCATCCATTCATCCATCCATCCATCCATCCATCCATCCATCCATCCATCCATCCATCCATCCATCTCTCCCTTTGCCAGACCCACCTGCCTTATGGAATCCCCTCCCAGCAGCAGCATCTGCCTGTTGGCTCCAGCACCGAGGGGATTGTCAGGCTGATAAAAAGCTGATTTTTAGGCCAATGAAAAGCTGAGTTTTAGGCCAAGAAACAGCTGATTTTAGGCTGAGGAAAAGCTGAGCTTTAGGCCGATGAAAAGCTAATTTTAGGCTGATGAAAAGCTGATTTTTAGGCTGAGGAACAGCAGCATGCAAGAGGCAGCAGCAAAGTCTCTCCTGTCCTGTAGCAGGGACAGCGAGCAGCAAGGAGCACCCACCTGTTGGTATTCTGAGGTTTCATGGCCACTGCCTGCACCTGTGGCTGGGTGTTTTTTCCTGCTCACGTTATATTGAAGGAGCGAGCAAGGGCGGAAGTTTCTCACCACAGGATGTGTCTAACACAAGTTTTTGTCCCCCCTCACCCAATCACTTGCTTCTCTGCCCCAACAGAATTTTCAAACCGTGTTTTTTTTTAATGCCACAAGAGCACGAATTGTTTGATTTAAGGATCCTATAAGAAAGCCCCATATATTACATAAAATGTATCATAATTTTGCAACCTCTTAGAAGACAAAAAGGGCCTTTTCTGCTGAGTTGGTCCCACCCTCCCTGAGCAGAGAGGCAGGGGAGGCAGGGGAGGTGATGGGGGGCTGCAGCTCTCAGGTACCTGCCAGGATTTCTCTGAAGCCTGGAGCAGGGTGGACAGGAGCTCCTGTAGAATCACCATCTTGTGCTTGAGCAGCAGCTCACGGTGCAGGGCCTCCTGTGGGACAGGGGGCCAGAGTCAGTGGGGCCAGAGCTGGGGGCACAGCCCGGAGCCCCCAGCCCAGGGCTGGCCTTGCCTGGAGGCTCCAGGTCTTTGAGGTCTGTTGGCTTTTTTGGCCATGTTAAAACTGGGCTTTTAACACCCCTTCATTTAGCAATATTAACAATTTTAATAAGTATTATTCTTGGTGAAAACCAGCTGTCCCAGTGGGTGCTGAGCACTGTTTGGTACCTACCTTCAGGTAGTTGGAGAGCTGCACCATTTCCTGAAAGGGAAAGGGCAGGTGTTTAAAAATAGGATTGTTTCAGTTTATAAACATGGCATGAACTTGCTCCAAAACTAAATAAACTTGCTAATAAAAACGAAACTTTTTAAATAAAGATGAATTAACAGCCTATATTTGGGTGGAGAAGGAGAGCCTGCTGGGGTCCATTGGGTTAGTTTTCCCAGGGAAGTGGAAATATTTCCACAGCAGTTTACCTTTCAGGAGTTCCATTACCTGTGCTTTGCTTACCTTATTTAAAACTGCTATTCCCCAGCTGAAATGGAAAACAAAGTGTGTTACTGAGGAGTCAGGGAGGGTCTTCAG
>NW_005054566.1:25649-26985 GCF_000277835.1 Geospiza fortis | reverse complement strand
GGGCCACCCCCTCCCCGGCTGCGCTGTGTCTGTGCAGCCTGTTCTGGGAGCACTTTGGGCATTGCCAGGGAGGGCAGGAGCTGCTCACTCTGTCTGCTGGCTCGAGTCTGTCACTGCTGAGCTGGGCAGGGTCTGTGTCCCTGTGGAGGCGAAGGGACAGGCTGGGGACGATCCCCCTGAGGAGCCGTGGGTGTCCTCCTCCCATGAGGGTGTCCATCCCTGTCCTGGCAGGGTGTCCCCGGCCTCGGCCACCAGGTTTCTCCTGCGGAGGAACTCAGCCTGCCGGGGGCTGGTGGCTGCTGGCGGTGTCCCCCGGCCCGGCGTGACACTGGCCCTGCAGCGGGTGACATTGACCCTGCCCCGCAGCCGCTCCAGCTCCTCCTGCCGCCGCTCGCTCCTCTCCTCGTAGCTCTCTGCCCTCCTGGGCATGCTGGCCCTGTCCCCTCGGGGGCTCTGCCCTGCGGAACCAGCGCAAAACACGGGGCATCAGTGAAGATCAGCCTTTGCTGGGCTTTGTGGGTGTGGGGTGTTGGGCAGCGCTTCTGGAGTGCCAGTCACATCCAGGGCACTTCTATGCTGTTTAGTTTGTATAAAATCTGCTCTGAAATTCTTTTTGCTGTCCTGGTGGTAGCTGTGGGGTGCTCAAGGCTCATTCCTGGTACTTGCTTTTACTGTAGGGGCCTCCTTTGAAGGCAAGCAGCCTTTTTGGGGTGGTGCCTGGGTGGGGAAGGTGCCCACAAGCCCCAGCCAGGACACTGCTCCAAAAACGGAGTGTTTTTCAACTCATTTTGCTCCATTTTTGTGTGTTCTGCTCAGCCTGCACTCATCCATCTCTTCCCACCAGGAAAAGCTCAATCCTCTCCCACCTGTGCTGCCTCTGGCTTGCCCAGCCCATCCCAGGGCTGTAAAAGCCTCAGCTCACCAAAAATGCACTGAAAAGCAGGATAAAGCTTAAAGAAACACAGCCCATTACTCACCCGGGGCTGAGCAAACCCTGGAGGCTTTCTTGACAAGCTAATGCTCTATTTCCTCCTTCTGTTACCCCAAATTACCCTCTCTAATTAAACCTGTCCTCTGTCTTTGCTTTCCAAGCTGTTACACCTCTTGCTTCAAGGGAAACCAGGAAAAACCCTCTGCTTCTTGCTGGTTGGCGTCACAGCTCCCCAGTGCAAGTTGTGTAGGCTGAAATTGGGGCGAGAAAGGAGGGAAATGTGCCTGGTGCTGCCCTTGGCCTGCGCTCCCCTGCAGCCCCGCAGGCAGCCGGGCGCTTACCTGGTGCCAGGCTCCTGTGCCGCCCCTCCGGTGCCGTGCCCAGCCGCCGGCGGCCTCCCCCTTC
>NW_005054566.1:24214-25608 GCF_000277835.1 Geospiza fortis | reverse complement strand
TGCGCGCCGCGGCGGAGCCCCGTTTCCTGTCTGTGCCCGCAGCCCGGCTCGGCGGGGTCGGCCTTATCTCAGGAGCCCCGAGGGTCCAGCCGGGCCCCGAGCAGAGCCAGCAGCTCAGTTATCTCCCGGGGCATCTCCCCGTGCTGCTGTGTGACACACAGCGTGAGCCGGAGCTGCCCGTGGCACTCGGGGACGGAGTTCCCCTGAGCGGCTTTGGGGAAGTACAGTAATGCTGTTATTGAAAGGCTCCTTGCAGGTTGCAAAGAGGAAAAAAAAGCGTGTTTTGGCAGCTGAGGAGAGGTCAGGAATGGCAGAAATTCATTAAGGTCTTTAGAGAAGTGAAAGCTTCGCTAATGCAAATCGGGAGGAGGTCGGTTTAGCCAGCTGGGCACTGATAAGGGCGCCCTGCCCTGATAAGGGCTCCCACGTGGAGAAGGAACACCCGGAACAGCAGAGGTCTCAAAGCAACACTGGATTTATTTTTACAAAGACTGGCATGGAAGGGATGTGTGACAGAAACCTCCAGATTCAGAGCTCTCTCGTGGCTTTGGGTGCTTTGTGCTGCCTGGCCCAAGCCTGGTCCTGGGCAGGGCTCAGCTCAGCTGCCTCAGTGGCTCTCCAGGGGAGCAGTGTCTGCAGGATGAGCAGGACCCTGCTGCTGGGCAGGGCACTGGCAGCAGATGCTGCTGCAGCACTCCTCTGAACTGCTTCCTGGCTGCAAAAAGCCCTTTACAAGAGCCCTTTGCTAAAAAGGACATTTTTGTGCTGCCTTACAGGCTCCTGGAGTGTCCTGCCCCAGGCTGCCGGGGCGTCAGCACCGGGATGCCCCAGGGTGGGGAGAGGGCACCGAGCACAGCTGGGTTCACAGCCAGAGTCGTCCTGAGCAGCTGGGCTCAGAGCCAGACCTGTCCTGCTTGGCCCCAGGTGTCCCGGCACAGCCCCAGGTGTGCCAGGTGTCCCAGCACAGCCCAGGTGTGCCAGGACAGCCCAGGTGTGCCAGCACTGCCCAAGTGTGCCAGGACAGCCCCAGGTGTGCCAGGACAGCCCCAGGTGTCCCGGCACAGCCCAGGTGTGCCAGCCCAGCCCAGGTGTCCCAGCACAGCCCAGGTGTGCCAGCCCAGCCCAGGTGTGCCAGGACAGCCCCAGGTGTCCCGGCACAGCCCAGGTGTGCCAGCCCAGCCCAGGTGTCCCAGCACAGCCCAGGTGTGCCAGCCCAGCCCAGGTGTGCCAGGACAGCCCCAGGTGTCCCCGGTGTCCCAGCACAGCCCAGGTGTGCCAGCACTGCCCAGGTGTCCCGGCACGGCCCCAGGTGTCCCGGCACGGCCCCGGTGTCCCGGTGTGCCGGCACTACGTTCTCCGGACGTTCTCCAGGCGGTAGCTGCCGCGCGCGAGCG
>NW_005054566.1:6267-6455 GCF_000277835.1 Geospiza fortis | reverse complement strand
TCCCAGCTGGCCCCAGGTGTGCCAGGACAGCCCCAGGTGTCCCCGGTGTCCCAGCACAGCCCAGGTGTGCCAGCACTGCCCAGGTGTCCCGGCACGGCCCCAGGTGTCCCGGCACGGCCCCGGTGTCCCGGTGTGCCGGCACTACGTTCTCCGGACGTTCTCCAGGCGGTAGCTGCCGCGCGCGAGCG
>NW_005054566.1:5057-6086 GCF_000277835.1 Geospiza fortis | reverse complement strand
ACAGGGGCGGGGAGGGGACACAGTGCCATCAGCTCACTGCGGCGTCCAGGGCACCCCCAAACCCACAGACTCTGGGATCAGACCTATTTAACGAGGCTCAGAAAAGTGAAAATAACAATTATAAGATGTCCTTCCCTTCCCTTTGCTTTCCACCCCTGAGTTTGCTGAGCCCGGCAGAGTCCAAGGCCTCAGGGCTCACTTTTTGAAGGGTTGGGGTCCTGTTCCCACAGCTGCAGAGGCAGGGGGGCTCCAGCAGCAGTGGCAGAGCCGGCTGGCACCAGGGACAGGGGACGGGCTCAGCTGGGCTGGGCTGCCATGGGCTGAGCCACGGGGGCCTGGCAGGGCTGAGCTTACCTGTGTTGATGTAGCCCAGGATGCAGAGCGTGATGGAAACGTTGACCTTGTCTATGATGAGCTCCTGCCTCAAGGAGCTGAAAAATCCGTCCAAGGCGAACTTGGTAGCGGAATAGGAGGCAGTAAAAGGGCCAGCAATTTTACCTGGAGCAGAGACAGGGCTGGGGTTCAGGTGCTGGGCAGGCACCAGGCTGCACAGCTCTCCATTCCTCTTGCCCTGCCAGTGGCTCCAGTGCTGGGGTTTAGGGTGTTGGAATAAGCTGTCATGAATGCCTGAGAGATAAACGCACTCAGGAATGTTCAAGATGTGACACGTGGCACAAAGGGCCTTCCAGAGCAGCTTTTGTATCCCTGCAGAGATGCCCAGGTACTGCCAGTGTGTGCTCAGTGTGTGGCCATGCCTGTGAAATCACCTGCACTGCAGCGTGGGAAGGTGATCACAGGGTGCCAAGGGCCTGACAGGACAGAAGATAAATTTCCCAGAGGATTTGAATTGTGCAGAGTTAATAATGTGCTGCCCCTGAGAGCCAGCCCTGCTTGTGGCCTTTTGGAGCAGTCTCAGCTGGGATCATGGCAGGCAGAGGAAGGGCTGTGGGCAGGAGCTCACCTGCTATGGATGAAACCACCACGATGCTGCCCTCGCTCTCCTTCAGCAGGGGCAGGGCAGGCGCGGGC
>NW_005054566.1:3124-4971 GCF_000277835.1 Geospiza fortis | reverse complement strand
GGGGCTGAGGAGGGAGCACCTACCCCAGGTGTTCTCAGCCTCCCTGAGCACCTCCTCGGGCAGGCTGGCGTTGGCCAGGGAGCCGCTGATGTAGCGGGCAGAGGCAGCGCCGAGCTCCAGGCACCGCTCCACAACCTGGGGAGAGAAGGGCTCTGATGGACTCCCCTGCAGGGAACCCAGCCCAGGCTGCAGGGAACCCAGCCCAGACTGCTCCTGTCCTGGGCCAGGCAGGGCTGGGGCTGGGGGAGCCCTGGGGTGGATCTGCAGGTACCAGGTGTGCCCTGGGGTGGGGTGAATATCACATCCAGGCCAACACGCCCCCCTCGCCATTTACTTTCTGCAGCTTGGCCTCTGTGCGAGCCGTGAGCAGCAGGTGTGCCTCCATCCGTGCCAGGTGATATGCCATCTGCTCCCCGATGCCGCTGCTGGCTCCCGTCACGATCACCCGCTTCCCCCGGAGCAGCTCTGCCGAGGAGGGTGCAGAGCTCAGCCCTGGCACAGCCCTGGCACAGCCCTGGCTGCCCCTCTGCTCCTCCCTGTCCCTGCAGCTCCCTGTGCCCCTGCAGCTCCCTGTGCCCCTGCCAGCCTCCTCAGGCCCCGCTGCAGTCTGACCCCAATCCTTGCGGGGTGGGGAGGCCTGAGCTCTGCACCCCTGCCCAGGGAGCGGGGAGAGCTGGCCAATAAAAGGATTGAATGTTTGAAGTGGGAAAACTTCTTGTTTCCTGAATAAGTCATTTCCAGGGGTCAGGCACTGTGTCCCAGCTCTGTGAGTTTTCCCCAGCTCTGACCCCTCGCCTGGGGCAGCCTGACCTCCCCTCCCAGCCCTCCCTGGCTATGCCAGCCCCGTCCAGGTCGCTGTGCTCGGCACACGCCGCCCCTGTGGTGGTGCTTGTGGAGCCTGCTTCTCCCTGCTTCTCCCTGCTTCTCCCTGCTTCTCCCAGGCCTTACCTTCGCTGAAGTTCTCGGGTGCTGAGTAAAAATAAAAGGCCAGTGCTGCTCCCAGCAAAGGGATGAGAATCTTCAGCAGCAGCCCCATCCCTCTGCAGAGGAAAGGCAGGAACGAGATGAGCCCCACGGGGAGGTGAAGGCAGCTGGAGCTTGCAAATGGGGCTGGGGAGTTTTGAGCTGGCTCTTATCTCACACAAGTTTGCTGATGGACCTTTTCTTTGCCCTGCCGGTGATTTAGCAAACATTAACCTAATGAAGCATGTGGCTTTGGACTTTAGGCTGTCCCTTTTCACCCTTGGCCTGCCAGGAGTGCCAGGTGTGCTTTTGGAGAGGGCTGAAGGGAAGGCACCGAGCAGTGGCTGCCCGGGGGCTGGGACAGCAGTGTCCCCTCAGAGCAGACATCCCTGGCACCAGTGGACATCCCTCTCTCCAGCTCTAAACCAGGAGCAACCCTTCCCTTCCTCGCTGGCTGCACAAGGATTCACTGAGCAGCACTTTTGTACAGGTTCACAGCCAGATCTGGGGAGAGAAGGGCTGGCAAAGGTTCCATTTCCCATCCACTGCTGATGACTCTGGGTTATCCTCTAGGATATCACCCTGGCAGTTTGCTGAGTGGCTCTTACCCCTAAAATATATCCCTGTTGAGGAATCCATGGGTTGCAAAAGGCAGCAAAGGAGCCAAGTGGATGAATAGGAAAGATCTTCAGCTTTCCCAGGGTTGTGATTCTGCTCGGTGTCTGCTGGCAGGTGGCAAATGGGTTTGAGGGTGATTTTCTGAAAGTCTAAAGGGCAGAACCCACTCTGTGTGTGCTGGTTTGTGTGGGTGATCTTGGGGTAAGGAGAAATTAGGAGGGAATTGCTCCCTGTGATGGTGGCAGGCCCTGGCCCAGGGTGCCCAG
>NW_005054566.1:628-2422 GCF_000277835.1 Geospiza fortis | reverse complement strand
CGGGGATGGGGGAGAGCGGGGACCCCCGGGGATGGGGGAGAGCTGCACCCAAAGGGGTGTTGGGCTGTGCCAGCCTGTAACCAATGCCCAGATTTACATGGCACGGGGAAGTAAAAGGCTTTTGAGGCTGTTTTTTAGGGCAGACAGGTGGGGTCCCCCTGCAGCAGGGGTGACAGGCTGAGGGGGGGGCAGAGCGGGCAGGAGAAGGAGCCGGGGTGGGGATGCCCAGCCCTGAGCAGGGCTGGCACAGCTCTGCTCTCACCTGTGTCGATGAAGCCGAGGATGCAGAGCGTGATGGAAACATTTATGCTCTGAATGGTGAACTCCTGCCTCAGCGAGCTGAAAAATCCATCCAGGGCAAACTTAGTCGCAGAGTAGGGGACGGTAAAGGGGAACCCGACTTTACCTGGGCACAGAGTGAAGTTCTGTGTTAGCACACGAGGCTGTTCTGCCTGAGCTGCTCTTCTGCCCTCCCTCAGAGACAGGATTTTACCAGTGAGGTGGCATCCTGGCACCTGAACAGCAGCCTTACAAATATTCTTGGTGGCTTCCAGCTCTTAAGGCCAAAGCTGTGGCCCACATCTCTGCTCAGGGCATGGGCAGCCCACAGGAGCCACAAAACCCTCAGAGGGGAGAGATGGAGCAAAGCTGAAACGCCTGTCCCCGGCCTGAGCTGCTCACCAGAGCACTGACCAACACAGCACGGTGGGGTTTAACTGCAGCGCTGGTCAAAAACCAAAATGGGCAGGTTGGATTGAGCAGAAAACAAATTCCGTCAAGAGAATCCCAAACCCATCTGGATTTGGGGCTGGTTTTGGTGGGGGTTTGTGCTGGGCTGGTTTTGGTGGGTTTTGTGCCCGGTGCCTCTGTGTGCTGCTCCTGGCAGTCAGCCCAGGTGCCTCTGGGTGAGTCCCGTGTCACCAGCCTGGTGGCACTGCCCACTCACCTGCCATGGATGAAACCACCACGATGCTGCCCTCGCTCTCCTTCAGCATGGGCAGGGCTGACGTGGCCATGGCCACGTAGCTGAGGAAGTTGATTTCCAGGAGCTTCCGGACGTGCTCAACGTCCCCATCGAAAAAACCAAAGTAGGATGCACCGACGTGGTTCAGAATCAGCATGTCAAGGCCTCCTGCCAGCAGAAAAACAGGCATTAGTGCTGGGGGGAGAGGGCTGCAAGCAGCAAAACAACATTTTCTGGGAGCAGAATAAGTGTAATCCAAGGAAATCAGGTTTTTGGGTCAGAGCTGTGGCCTGTTATCTCCGGAGCAGGGATACAGCCTGGATGGTGGCTGCCAGTAACTATTTTGCTGTGATATATTGTTTTAGTTCAAAACACAAACGCCACGGCCCAAGGGAGATCACCCTGAGCTGTCTGTGGGCCAGGAGGGAGAGGGAGAGGGGAGCTCCCCACGGAGCTGGTGCATTTCTGAGCCGTGACCCTTGGCCGCAGTGGCCGGGGCTGCTGGGTCCCCCAGATCCCCCGGACCCTGGCACTGTGCTGATGAAATCCAGGGCTGTGGCACTGCAGCAGGATGCCAGGGGGCCACAGGGCTGAAATCCAGAGCGCAGTTCAGTTTGAGAGGCAGCAGTGCAGGCAGAGGAGCGGGGCTGCAAAGGGCAGAGTTAGGGGAGGCTTTTCCCGTCTCTCCCTTTTCGCACGTGGCAAACAGCACGGCCAGGACGCTGGCAGTGTGCAGAGCAGGCTCAGACGTACCCAGGGCCAGCTGTGCCTCCCTCACCACGCGCTGGGCGAAGGCCGTGTCCTCCATGGAGCCGCTGACGAAGCGCGCC
>NW_005054566.1:0-583 GCF_000277835.1 Geospiza fortis | reverse complement strand
GGCGTGCCCCCGCGTGCCGAGCTGCTCTGGGCCCCCTCCCTGCCCCAGAGAGCCTCTGCCCTGCCCGGGAACCCCATCCCTGCCCTGCAGCCCCCTCCCGGCTGTGGGAGCCCCCTCCCTGCCCCTGAGCACTCTGGCTCTCAGGTGTGGGTGTCGGAGCTCCCTGTGATGTGTCCCCACCTAAAACCAGCGGTTTGGGCTTTGGGGAGTGTGTTTGGAGCCTTGTGAGCTTCAAAGGGAGCCTGGGAAATGATTCCTTGGGTGAGCGCGTTACCCGAGGCAGTCTGGCTGCTCCTGCGTGCAGGCTGGGCTGGAATTGCAGGAGCAGGAGCTCAGGGGCAGGAGCCTGTCATGGAATGAGGGTGTGTGGGGATGTGTGTGCAGCTCAGACACTGCGGCGTGGAGTGTGGGGGGCTGCGTGTGCAGGAGGGACTGCCAGGTGTGTGTGTGTGAGCAGGAGGGACTGCCAGGTGTGCAGGAGGTCCCAGAGCACAGGGGTCTGCCACCGTGACATGTGACTGTCCCCATGTGACCCGTGCCTGTCCCCATGCCCAGCTGTGACCCGTGCCTGTCCCCATGCCCA
>NW_005054565.1:570361-668971 GCF_000277835.1 Geospiza fortis | reverse complement strand
TGCCAGAACTTGTCTGTAATTGCTCTCATGTTGCATAAATGGATCATAAAATGCTTTTAAAGAAGATGTTATGGTCTGCTTGTCAATGATCCATGTTTGAGAAAATTCAATTTTTGCCAACAGAATGCAGACCCCATTTGTGTTGAACCAGTTGATATTGGCATTTAATCAGGGCATCTGAGGGGGGTTTTTTTGGGCAGGGTATTAGTCTGTTAGTGCTCTAAATTAAATTTTGTATCCTTTTGTGCTTTTTATGCTCAATTTAGCATCTCTAGATCATTTAGTTCTTCAGAGGACAGACTTGTTGAAACAATGAATCAGACACAATGAATTAATCTCAATGTTCATGTTCTCCAGCTAATTCACTGCTTGTGACAATACTATATTTTGACTAAAAACCAAACGTATTTGTAGTGAAACAACCTGCATATATTCAGCAGAAAAGTAGCAGCTCAGCAATTATCTGTGGCGAAACCACACAACTGTTATCTTACTGGTGCACTCTCAAAGAGATGTTTTTAGATGTAGATGAAATCTATTATTTATAGGGGGACTTGGGGAAGGCATAGAAAACACTCATGGTGAAGAATTTTGAGGAGGTATGTATGTCTTCACCTTGGTATGAGATTTTATAACAGAACAAGCAAGCATGTCATTGATATTTCTTTAAAATATCCTCAGTGATGCTGATTCACAAAGCATTTGTATTCTATATAGGCATTTTTTTGCCCTGTCCTCAAGCAGCTTGTATGAGAAATACACATAATTTATCAGTGTTTGGAATCTGCCTTTATATAACCTTGTAGTGTTCCTGAAAGTGGGACGTTCTTAATAGAAAAAGTGAATTATTTCTGGTCCAAATAGTAATGTATTTCTCTTAATATCTCATAGTTTTACTCTATGCTGGCACCCTGAGGTGTCAGTGAAGAAATGAAAGTGAGAGTGTAGCTGTGGATTAAATGTAAATGATGTGTATTGTACATTTTGCAGCTTGTTTCATCCTGTCCTAAATAGGATCTACAACAAGTTTATAAGTACAGTCTCTGAATAACCTGTCAAACTTTCCTAGCATGGAAATGAATCAATTAGTACTTTTTTCATCTATATTCTATTTTATTTGGATTTGTTAAAAGGGAGCAATGAAGTTATGACAGGTAGAAAAAGCCTGTTACAGCAGTCATTTACTGCATATCTCTATAAGGGTTCTTGTAACATTATAATTATGGTCACATATACAGTGTTTGTAACAAAGTGGAAGCTAGAAAATCTGGTGATGTTTACTGGCTTTGTTTCATGTTTTTGCAAAGTATTTTTTCCTTCTAAATGTGTATTACAGAAATAAAACAAAAATTATATGGAAAAATACATATATGAGCACAGTGATAGAGAGTAGTTCTATCTCTCCTACAGAGTCCTCCTTTACAATGGCAACTAAATCTTGCACATTAAATATTTGGCCCACTTGAGATAATCATATTTATGTGGACCTGTCACTTCTGATTATATGAGGTGATATATCCATATATTTACACTAACAGAGTTCTACACTGTAGTATAATGTTCAGATATGTAACAAATCATTAGACTAGATTGTGTCATTTAATACAATGTTTATCACATTGTGTAATTTCTCAGTATTCCAGCTGTTGAAAACCAGATATGTATGTAAACACACCCAGAAAAAATAAAGCCATAATATTTCAGTAACACCTAAGTGGTTTCTTGCTCTACAAAAGATGAAAATTGCTCTGCAGTTCAAGAAAAATTTAACCATTCTTGTGGTTGATCTTATTTTCCTTTCGTGATATCATGGATCAGCTAAAATGATGTATTGAAGCAGATATAGAAAAAACTTTTTACAGTGTACTTAAAACTCTGGGAGTCTCATGTCATTTCAAAGCAAATATAAAGTCAAGTAGAAACCCACTTTGCAGTTGAGGAGCTGTTTTAGAAAATGTGTGTGAAAAAGTTGTTTATTAAACCTAATGCTTCCGTACTATTAAGCAAAATGCTTAGTAAGGTGCTCAGAAGTGCTGAGAGCTAATAGAATGCTGAGTGGTCCTGAGGGAAAAGTGATATTTAGCAATATTTTTTAAGCATTACCCATGTGTTTGTACTAGCAACCAAACTTATATTAGCTGAAATTGTTTCTCTCCTTTTATTTGTCTCTCTGACAATGGAGTAGAGATAGCTAAAGTAAGTCAATAGAAAGTTGTGGAGTTTTTCTAAAATATTCCACCTTACATGTTCATCTTTTGTGTAGTAGCATGAATACTGTGTAAAAATTTAATTGAGTTTGGTTGGTGAGTCCCCAAAGTTGTACCAGTCAGAAAGGATTAAATCTAGATGTCTCAATGAGGTCCTAGAGGTGAAGAAGTCTCTTGTAGATTTTTTTTTTTAACAGAGCTAGCCTTTTTCATTTGCTTATTATTTCTACATTCATTTGGAATAATATGACATTGTATTTAGGTAATGATGCATACTGTTAGTTTCAGGGCAGGTTGATATGTCTGTGGCCACCAAGCTCTAGTTCTAATACTTCACAATTTATCTGAGCAGTGGAAAAATTGATTATTTAATTCTTGTAGAGTGCTTCAAATATGGAACAAATTGTTCAAGTTTTAAAAATTAATAACTTCATCTGTTCATAAGATAAATATTTGTGGTGTTTGGAAATATACTTGTAAAATATAGTTTTTACAATTATCAAATCTGTTCATTTTGGAGGTCTTTTGTTTGTGAAAGACATTTATGTCTAAGCTGCCATTGCTGCTTACACTGGAAATCCAAAGGGTCTACATTTGTAAATGTGATTTTTTAGTCCAGCGCTTGTAAGCAATAGTCTTACTGGAGGGACAGCACACTGTTCTACCATTCAAATGTGCTCACCTATGTGTCAATAATCAGACACATGAATGGCAATACCAGCTTTTATCTATTTATGGCAGATTAGAGTTGCCTTAGAGAAAGGGAACAAAATTATGCTGCTTTGTCCCAGATGTGGGCAAGATTTTATAATTTTTTGAACACACATTTTTTTCCAAGTGAAAATATTCTATTTCTACACGTCCCTGAAATCCATCTCATATATACAGTGCCAGTTACAGGGTGATTGAGCAGCTGTAAATTTCTTCCAAGTAGGATGGGTTTAGGAAAAATTTTTCAAGTGCTTTGCCTACTAAAAAGAAAAAACTAGTTGGAAAAACCTGGGAAGACTGGAAAATGAAATGCATCAGTTCTGTAGTTTCCTGTGTTGATATTGATTGTATTAATAGTAGTGTTATTATTTTGCTATTAATTCAGAAAGCTTAGTGTTCCAGATAGTGTATTTAAAATAGGTGCCCTCAGACTTAGCGAGAAGTGGGCAAAATGAACCAAAATTTGGATGCCAAGTGAATCTCTTATTCTAGCATTAAGAAGGACTGGTAGCATTTGTGCTTGACTAGGAATCCACATTAATGCAAATTTATATCCTCCAAATTTGTGATTGCTCATGTGAAGGTCATTACAGATACTGACCACCGAGATGAATATCTGATTGCAGATTGATGTTAATATGGGCCCCATCTGCAACTGGTGAAATGACTTCTCCTGATACCACCTGAAAGTGAAATTCAATGTGCAAAATTTGAGAACTTTTGAGTTTGCTCCTGAGCAAATCACCTTATTATTAATCCTTCTAAGTCTTAAAATTTTTGTGCTTCTCCAAAGAGGCAAAAAAAGGCATCCTTTTCGTCACAGAAAACAGACTGATTACTCAAACTGGGTATTAAAACGTTTCATAGCATGCACTGATCATCTCTCATCTTATTAAAAAGCTGGTGAAAAATAATTTATTATTTAGTTGCTAGCAGATGATAAAATATTCATTTGAGATAATGGCACAATCAGATTATATTTTATTGCTCTCTGTTTATTGGTCTTGATAAAGGGACAGTGGATTAATTACATTCTCTTTTACCATCTCAGTAACATGAAGAAATACCACTACGGGGAAAGGAATGACTTAATTCACAGAAGAGTCTTTTTAATTACATAATTTCATGTAATAAAGAAATAGTCATGACTATTCTGTGGCTCATATAACTCATTTTGAAGCTGCATCCAATCTGGCTTTGGAAAAAGGACTCAATGAACAAGTATTTAAAGATGAAATATCACTGTGCTATTCATTCTTCATGTACTCAACAATCAGAAACTTACCTTTTTTTTTTTGCTAAGTCACTGCAAATTTGGGGTTCAATCAGTTTTCAGATGTAAAAAAGATTACTATACTGAAGTGCTTCAGGTTCAATCAGTTTTCAGATGTAAAAAAAATTACTGTACTGAAGTGCTTCATTCTGCAAGGTTTATTTTTCTGTTTATCCTTCCTGCTCTTTCTCTCGTCTTAACAAAATGAAATGCAAAGATCGAGTGAATGTTGCTGCTGATGGAAGATGTCAGAGTGACAGCCTTAGAAAATGAGAACCTCAATTACCCCAAGAAGATGGACAGCACAGACAGCACCAGTGCAAGCTGCTTTTCTCTGAACCTTTTTACTTTATTCACTTCTAGGGATTAGATAACTGTTTAATTTCAGTGGCTTTGAGATCTGCAGCATTGCTGCTGAAACTGCTGAGAAGGGAGCCAATTAGTGGCAATTGTGAGAGATTTATGTTGTTTTAAATGATACATGTATCTGTCCACTAAGAACTGATCTGGGAGCATCATCCCACAAGCTGCATCAAGCAGCTGTTGTGGCAGTGACAGCCTTCAGCTGCACACAGCTGTGTTATGATGCATTGATGGCCTCTGGGTGGAAGGCGCTCTACCCACTCACCTGACACTGGAACCACATTAGCTCCCTTTTCTGAGTTTCTCACCTGTTTCTGAATTGTGGACTGTTGAAAATCCAAATAAGAGGTAGTGTCGCTTTAGGAAGGAGTTTGCATTTCAGAGCATCAGAAAAAAAGGTTAAAATGTGCCACAAAATTAATATGCTAGTCCTTACATTGACCTTAACTGCTGTAATTACTTTTACAACTGTTTGGGCAGAATTCCAGCCATGCTGTCTCAGATATTTATGTATAATCTATATATTGGGGAACCTAGAAATACATTAGACACAATAAAAACCAAGAGACCTTCCGAACCATTGAACTGGCAGCTCATATGCTGGATTTTGAGTTAAATGGCATAAAACAAGAGTTATAAGGCACTGCTTAGTGCTTTACCAGATTGCTTCCTCTTGTCTGAACTGCTTTTTGTGGCAGTGCAAGTGATAGCTCCCATGAGCTCAGATAGGAGGTGAAATGGGAGCCTGGCACTGTGAAGGGGCTTGAGGCAGTGGCTTGCCTGTGTCAATGAGCCATATATATATTTTTTTTTTCATAGAATGCAGTATTTGCAGACTGTGAGACTGCTTTCAGTTTCCAGATCCCTTATGAAATTCAGATGGGAAAAAGCACCCTGAAGCAAGGGGCTATGTTTGAGTGGAAGCAGTCTGGATACTGAAGACTGGTATAACGCATCTACTTTGATACTTTTTCAATACCAGAGAAAAAAGATGGAACATATATACCTTGACAGTTTTTTGTTTGATTGGTATGGTTTCTTTTTTTTTTTTTTTAAATCTTGGACTGCATCAAGATCTGTGAACACTGAGAAAGTATTTCAGTCACCATGCTGGAGTTTTCATCCCACTTCTTTTTCTTTTACAGGTCATTAAAATTTGTGTGTGGGTAGTAGAGTCTAGAGGTCACTTTTGTGCTGTAGGGCCTAAACTAGATTTTACACTATTTATTGGATGCTTTTTGATATTTTCTGCCAAGAAGTGATAAAGAGGAAGAAGAGGAAGAACATATGAATTTGATACACTGTCCATGTTGCTCTTCTTAGAATAAGCAATATCAGATTATAAAGGACAAATCATACAACATAAAGTCAGTAGCTCAATCAGATGAGAAAAACATGACCTGAATTACATACAAACATACCTTGTTTATAGGCAATTGAGATTGTCTGGAAAAGCAGACTAACTGTTGATAATGTATGCATGCTGTGTTTGGGGAAGAAACTCTTGATTGTGTAAGAAAGTCTTAGACGAAAATCTGATTGAGTAATGAAATATGGAAGCATTCTCTGGAGAAAGGAAATGTAATTTTTTTTTATAGAAGTTAATTATTATGATTAATTTTCACTTAAATGAGTTGACCAATTGAAACAGATTTACTTTAGTTTTTTAAATATTTTTTAAAAATGCTGGATGAACCAAAATGAATTTAACTATGGCAAATTTCTGCATTCATAGCTGTTGTAACTTGCCTTTTTTCAAATGGAAAATGGCAAGGACTGATGTTTGGGTCATGCTATTTTATTTTTCTGTTTTGTCTAAGTCTCTTATTTCTGTCTTCCTATCTCTTATTGATGCATCACTGAAAGAGGTGGTGGAAATACAATTTCTTTGTTCGGGACTGTATTGGCCTCAGAGCACACTTTTGAAGAAACACCAAGAGGAGTCATGTGGAGAACATCATAGACTTCATACATCAGTGCCAAACAAAAATGAATAGCACCATACAGAAACCTGCCCAAAATGCTGGTGGTACAGAAAGCCTGTCAGAAAAGTTTCTTGCTTTTGGGTTTGTTTTTTTTGTTGTTGTTGTTGTTGCTGGTTTTGTTCTTTTTTTTCCTTTGGTTTTCAGATTGTTTAGTTGTTTTTTTTTTCTTTTTGTAGCCAAGAAAGCTTAGTTACTTCGTCTTTGCCAGTGTTAAGGGTTTACTGTAGCACTTTGGGAATTACTCATAGTCATGTTTTCTATGGCATATTTAATTTCATTATAACTGTGTTTCACTCGTAACAGTAAATGGAAGCCAGCATGGGAAATCCAAGAATGAAACACACTGACTTTAATGCCAAATTTTAGACAGTGATAATTGAGTGGGGTTTGTCAGAGGAGACAAACCTCCATTTAGCTGTACCTGGGCAGTAGAAGGGAATATGTCTCTCAGGAGACAGTAAGAGAAATTAGATGTAATGGAAGAAATCAATGGCAATGGCATTCTCAAATCCTAAAATAAAATAAATGTGAAATTCACAGAATATGAATCTCGACCTAAAAATAGCAGTTTTAAAGGTTCATATTATTTTAAAGAATTAGTGAGTCTTGTTCTATGGTTTGTACAATGAAAGACTTGTAAAATAAGTATGATAATTTAGTAGCAGATCAATACTTGGAAATGTTTTCTGTAGATTAGATGGAATACCTAAATCCATTTAATTAACAGCAATAGCAAACTAACTAGAATGAAAAAGAAGACATCCTTTAAAGACATCTAATTCATATGCTCCAGAATTTCAGTTTGCATCAATTTTTCCCATTTCTTTATGCTGTGATTTGACCCAAGCTGGCAACTAAGTACAATACCCCCACTCACTCAGTCCCCCTTCCCTACCCTAGTGTGATGGGAAGAAGAATTAGAAAAAAAAAGTAAAAAAAAAGCTAAACCTTGTAGATCAAGAAAAAACTGAAATAAAGTGAAACAATAAAAGTAAAATAATAATATTAATAGTAAAAATAACAAAAAAGTAGTAGTGAATTTCACATTTGAACAGCAGTGTTCTAATCAAACATTTAAATACTTTTAAAGCCTCTCTTCCATTTCTCACAAGTAATGACTGATCTTTGGTCTTGTGATTACTACATTTTTTTGAGGAAATTATTTTTTTAAAGTTTTATATATATGTTAATATTCAAGCATCTTTACACATGTAGATAATGCACATATTTCACATATAATTATTATATATTGTGGGTTCCAAATTTCTATATAACATTGCTGTGAACTTTCCTGAATATGGGGAACATAGATAGAAAAGATACTATTTTAAATAGGACTGTCTTTAAAATGATGCTGTTTTACAGCCTCTATAAGATTTTAGAATTCTTTTCATTCCATACTAGAACAGAGCACCAGACAGCCCTCTGAATTTGAAAAAGTTTTAATTGGAGAAGTCAGTTTTGCATCTCTGAAAAACACCTATGAAATAAAGTTTCACTGGATATTTTTAAATCAATATTTGTCCTAAAGTTAAATTACATTTGTGTAAAAGAGAGTTACCTACAGTGCCTCGAACAATTGATCTCTCAGTTTCAAGTAGGAGCCGTTGCCTGTGGTTGTTGGGGTTTTTTTGTGGTTTGTTGTTTATGTTTTGTGTGCAAGATATGCTGTCCTTTCTCCTGTCACAAGAGTTCCCATAATTGTGAGAATGTAGACATTTTGATCAGTGACTCTCAGCTAATTTTTTTTTCTAGACTGAATTTCCATGTGTACCATGTAGGCTTTAAGTCTCACAGGACATTAAAGCAATAGATGTCTACTAAATTGACATTTAACGGAATATGGTGAGGTACTGTAACTGGGCACTGTAAGGTTGCCCAGAGGGGCTGTGGATGCCTCATCTCTGGAAGTGTTCAAGGTCAGGCTGGATGGGGCTTTGAGCAACCTGGTCTCATGGAAGGTGTCCCTGTCTATAGCAATAGCAGGGGGGCTGGAACTAGATAATCTTCAAGGTCCCTTCTAAAGCAACCCATTCTCTGGTTTCATGACTCTATGATCTTTGCTTAGTGTTACAACTCAAATAAAAAATGGGGAAAAGTGAGAGTATTGGTGGTGGTTATGGAAACCTCTTCTGCATTAAAAAATACTTCCACAGAAAACACTGAACTCATTAATCTTTGATTAGTGAAACATGGCATTTCCCTTTTAGGAACTGCAAAATTAATGCAGAATTTGAGTGAGAAATGGTAACTCCCAGTAGTGAACTTTCTATGCTCCTCACATAATAAGTACAAGGGGAATACATTCATAGTTATTACTGTCAGTGGAGGATTAAAAAAGTGAGGAAAGCTTATATTTTGTCCAGAGAGCAGAAATATTTTACAACATTTTGGATGGAGGGAAGCAGTGTAGATTGCATAGTTGATTTTTCCTTTGTTGTCAGCATGGTGGGCAGTAGGACATAGGTTCTCAGAGGATGGCTTATATTAATACAGGAAGCTATTTCTCTTGCTATGGTAATAGGATAAACATTGCTTGGAGTGGTAAACTGCTGCATGATTAGAAAGGCAGTTTATAATCATGCTTAGCTGGATGAACATGTTTTCTGCTTGATGGTCTTCAAGAAAGCAATTGGTTGAGGTTAAAGGGGTTTCAGAGTGTGAATGGATAATTAAGACAATTCGCCATCTGCCAAGCAGGAAAAAGAACAATCAAAATAGAATCATACACTCCAATGGAGTAGCATAGTAATAGCTGACAGCAATTATACCTGTTGTTCCAGTGATTATTATTTCATTAGGCTCACAGCTAAAATGATTCCTTTGCTTGTGTGGAGAGGAGTGTGACTTCTGTGTACAGCAATCTCTCGATACATATGGATAGCTGCCATCCTTTTATCACACACAAGAAAAAGGATGTTACATAGAAGAAAGAGTGCAATTTTACTAGGTTTTCTGTTGGAGACACTGGTCTGTATCTCTACTTTTAGCTGGCCATTTTCTTTATGTAAATCAGCCATAACTGGTAATTCATTAAAAATTGAGGCCAGCTTGATTAATATTCAACCCTGATAGATTTGTAGTTTGACCTGGAACCATGTACAATATCCATAATGTGAAATCATCAAGAAACTGACTTTTACAACAGATCTAAGCTGGACTCTACTGTGCATAATTAACTGAGGAAGTTTTTTCTTTTTTCTGTGTCACACTATACGTTTCAGATTCATTTAAGGTGAAAATCTGGAAAGAAACTGCATGTTGAAAATTTATGTGTGTTGAAACAGAGGGAAAGGCTGGGGGAAATTTACTGAATTCGGTGTTTCTCAGATGGCTGGCTTCTCAAATGTGATACAATATGTAACCCCATTGCACCAACAAAATCACAGCAGGCATTGGCTGAGAATAAACAACCACCATATCTTCAGATGAGAGACACTGGGCAAGCCACAGGGACTCCTGCATGTGGATAGAAGGATAATAACTGCTTATTCCTTTTACACGCTCCCCCAGATTGGAAACTATCTCTCTACCAGATGGAGTAGGAAGGAAAGGAGTGGACACTAAATCTGTACATTAGTTTTGGTGCTGCATTTAAATTTCCTCATGATACACCATGAAAGTTATTAGTTATCTTGGCACACTGTAAGATTTCATGGAAGGCAGTGTAATGCAACATGATATATCGCTACTGTGCTATACCAGGTTAAAAAGTCCAAAATACAAATAATTCTACCTTCCCTGTATAAATTATCTCTGTGAAGGAATTCAGCAGATTATCCACAATTTTAGCACCTGGATGTCTCTAATGCAATAATTAATGACTGTGGCTTTTGACCATCTGTTTTACAAGTATTGTGGCAGGTGTGAATACCTGCTACCCAACACTAAATGTGGGTTGATGAAAATAACCTTTTTTTCAGGACAATTATCTTCCTATACACCTTAGGAGAAAAGTTGCTTGTCAAAGCTTAGAACCATGTTATTTATAGGTGTATATGTAATGGAACAGTATAACACATATAAGTTTAAACGCTTATAAAGGAATCTACCGTATGATTATTAAATACTGATGAAGATTCTGAGGGAGTTATTCAAATTAAACCTACATTTCATATTTTATTGTCATGGCTTTAGGATTTCATTAAAAATATTTGTTGATAGGATCTGTCATTACCAGTATTCAATAAGGGTAATATAAAGCTGCAAATTAGACAGTTGTAATTAGACAGTGCATTTAGGCTTCCTCTTTCTCAGATATAGGATGTGTGTGCATGTGTAGTCTTCAGTGTAAAGGAGATAGGATGCCCACTTTTTAACTTCCAAGATTTCTATTGTGTTGAAAACTGTTACAGTGTTCAGATTTAAGACTTTTAAATATTTTATTCCTAAAGGTGTTTGTATGATTCATGTGGTTCTAGTGTCTTAAAAAGGAGATAAAGTTAAGGGGAAGTGAAAGGAATAAAAACCTTTGGGAGTCTAGAGGCAGCAACTTCTGTTTGAACCCAGTGGTCTACTTTCCATACAGCTCAATTTTATTAGTAAATTATTTTCCTCCTTGTTGATAATTGAACAAAATGTCATTGAGCGGAAGTATCCAGTGAAAACTTCTGTGTGTTGACTGCTTACTTTCGTGGGTGCAGTAAAGTGATTTCGTATCTCCAAAATAACTGTTTTGCTGTATTGGAATCAAGACCGTTCCCAGATACACGCCTATTAAGATGAAGTTATTTCAAATTTAAAAGTGTAGAAGTATTTGCCCCTTGAATTATCTTATTTTTCCTTTTCATGCTTCTTACATCAATATAGTTATTCTTTTCTGTGCCCTCTGCAGATGTCAAGCACTGTGTACACACGGAACAGAATGGGTTTGCTGTTGTCAGCCATTCAGGTGATTTGGTCATTTATAACCCAACAGCTTTGTCTGCTTGTAGAACTTGAAAAAAAGAAAAAGATTCTACATTAGATTAGATATATTTTTATGTAACTGGGGATTTTGTTGGCACTCATCATGCTAGTCTGCTCTTTCCTGCTTAATTTACCCTAAGAATTAGTTATTTTCTATTTTACATTTATTCTCCTACATCATACAGAGTAATTACTATTGCTAATTAGTGCAGATAGAGTTTCATTTTATTGGTTTATATCTCTTCTGTTTCAATGCTTATGAATAATTCTTGCAGTAAGCTTTAATAGTTTCACAAGAAAAAAATAGTTCTGCTCCACCACAACTTTCAGATACCTTTTTTTCTCAGTCACCAAGAAAGTGAAGTGAAATCTGTGGATATGTTTATAGCTGAAGACAAGTCATTGTTAAGTGGACACTGGTTTAGCATTCAACTGTTGGCAGTACATAAATCACATTGTGCCCTTCTCTTTTCTAGGAGTTGGGCATCATTTTTAGAGCTAGAAAAAGAATATTTGTGCATCTAAATTTAAACTTTCTTTTATAGAAATGTGGCTTTGTGTGCAGGAAATGCGTGTAAGAAAAAGTTATCCTCAGCTCTCATGGGAGAAGAAAGTGACTTTATTATGCAAAATCTCTAGGAAATTTAATTTTATCCAGTTGTACTCTGACACCCAAAAACACTAAGACAGGTAAATCCAGCTGCTGTAGAAAGGATCACTTGTGCACAACACATGACAAGAAATGTCATCTGCCAAACCCTTACTATGTCTTCTGGTTCTCTTTTGATTCGTGATGAAAATATCATTTTTGTATAGAAAATATATAAAACAAAGCTTTTGTTACAGTGTGGTCCTTTAGTGTCAGAATTTTGCTTCTCTCTTCTTCCAAAGATTTTTATATCTATGCTGCCTATCATGGCTAGGGTAGCTAAGGACAAGGGGCACCCAGGGAACCAGCTCTCAGAGCTTGTCTGAGGGCTGTTAGCTGTCATCAAACAAATGTGTATATGTATGTATTTTTAGGATCTGAATTCAGGTATTGCTCTGGCCTCCTTGGAAGAGATCTGTAAACTCTGTGCCACCTGGGTTTAATTTCTGAACTCCCTTTCTTATCATTCCCTTGCTTTCTAGATTCACCTCACATTGACTTAATTCTCTGTTTCAGGCTGAACCCTAATAAATCGTGAGGGTGGTTTCCACTTCTGTTCTAAGATATGTTATTATGTTGTGTTCCTGCTTGCTTGGATTGTTTGATTCCAAGAAAAGAAATTAACTTTCCTGAAATGTAGCTAGAATCTGAAGTTCCGCTAAACAGCACTGCTCACTACATAATTATGATATTAATAGGCTTCATTACATGTTTCCTATTATTGTTACTGGTTGTTTTGATTCTTCTTTTTCCAGGAGGTGGAATTCCTACCAGGAAATTGCTTATCGTATTTCGTCAACATCATACTACACAAGTTCTCACTTTCCTGAATTTAGCCTTTTAAAAACTCCGTGAAATAATATGAATATGATTATATTTACTTAATATAGTAAAAAAAAAAAAAAGGGAAACTGAGACATATAAATCATCTTAGTACTTTGTGGTGATATTAGGATCAGAACTGATACAACATAAGTGTAAGATCCTTGTCACTAGAAGTTCATTCCTTTTTGAAAATTAGTTGGGGTAATTGGGACCTGCAGTCTTTCCTGTTTCTGAATACTGATGATATAGTAATACTTACTTTGAATATACCCTTAGCATTTTAGCCTTCTCACTTATCAATTTTGCCTGAAGTACAGTCAGGGTGGGTCAGATGAACTCTTACTATGGAGAGATGACTCCCACAGTATAGCCTTTGTAGTTCTGTTTCTATTACTTGTCCTTTGTTTCTTGCAACAACAATAAGAAGCTGATCAGTAGATAGTAGTGAGAAACCTAATTGTGATAAACTAATTGCATGGTTAGCAGAATCGGTATTACAGAAAAAGAAGTAACAGAAAGTAAACAGTAATATATAAACTAAGCACTGCCAACTAAGAGTTACTGAAGAAATGGACAAAGTTTAGATTTTCTGCCTTTAGGGAGAAGTATGATAGATCCATGGGATAAGTATGCATGTAAATTGTAGGCTGCCCAAGTATAACAGTGATATAAAATTGTAAACCAAAGAAAATACTTGATATGTAGCCTCAGTTTTTATACTGCTCAAAAATCCTCCTGAACCTAATTTTACTTTTTTTCTCTCCTCATTTTGAAAGCATCCTTTTTCTAATGTAGGCTGTTCTTTGACACATGGAAAAGCTTTAGTCTAAGTGTCTAGGAATAATTCAGTTTTGTCTTGGCTTATGCTTATCTTAACAATATCACAGTTGACAGTTTTCCTTTCTGTGATTTATACCTGTGTTTTAGGCTTTTTATTACACCATGGTGTAGGGTTGGTGACAGAGACAGGCTAAATGAGTTTCACACAGCTTCCATATCTGGAAGCCTATTCTATCTATTTTTTTCGGCTCTTTGTTGTTGTTGCCAAGGCCCAGATTTCTTTATTTCTTTTTGCAGATAACAGAATGAACATCTCTAGCATCAGCACTATATTCTCTTCTCTCCCAGCCTGCCAGCCTCTTGCCCCATTTTTTGTTAGGCATTTTCTCATAGCTTAAAAGAAAACTGAATATTTATTTTTTATAATAAATTCATTTATTCTATTTTCCATTTTGCGTATGCATGTGTAATTTACTCATTGTCAAACTACCTAAGTAAAATTGTCTTTTACAACAAATAATAATGATTCTAGAGTTATGTGAGACTCTGGGTACTGTGTTTGAAAAGACTAGAATGGTTAAGAACATGTAGGTGGGTGTGGAACATTTGATTCCTAACCTTGTAAAATCATTTAGCTATAGATGTGTGAGGAGGCCTGGTCTGCTTTCGCGATTATGGAAGAATTTGTAAACAAATTCCCTGATTTTCTCATTAAACTACTGTGATATTCTGGGATCTTAACTAAAGCAGGTCATGTCCCTTCATGTTTTTTATAAACTTAAATTCAGCTTTAATTTTCACAAAGTTCTTATTTACTTTTCCTCTTTCCTGTTTGCAGTCTTCTTTCTGAGTGCCATTTTCTATCATTCTCTTTACTTTTGGGAGAAGTTGGTTGGATGTATATATGCTTTCAAAATCTTCCTTGTGTGGAATTAGAAAAGAGATTAAAGTTGGTACTAAGCATGCATCCATGAGGAAAAAAACAAGTTTTAGCCCATTCTTTTTCCTTGGTGGGAAACCTAAAGGTCATTTTAGCTAGGCTTTAATTATCTAGTACTTCCAGTGATCCAAGGAGTACCCCACAATCTCACTCTAGCTTCCTGTCTGTACCTTACCTGGATTCCAGGATAAAGGAAAGGAAAATTAGTATCCACTGTGGTAAAGTCTAATCCTGTCCAGAGGAGATTGACCTTACCCATACCACACCGCAATTGAGCCCTACTGTTCTCTGAGAACCCAACAGTGAGGGGCCAAAAGCAAATGGGGAATTTTCTTGGCAATCTTGGCATATCCTGTTTGCACTATTCTCTAGAAAATAATGTTAAAGTAGTGTGGCACATCCATTGTTTAAACAGATGAGGTTATATAAGTTTATATAATGTTAAAATACAGTAGATTGTACCAGATCACCCCACTGAGAATGATCTGTGATTGCATTGTACTGTACACAGTCAGTTTACTTCTCATGTATTTTACATTACAAGAAACTTTCACTTCATGGGTATATTTGGTGTAAATCTATTCATTCTAGTACTCTGTCTGGTCAGAGCCAATATATTTTGTATATAGTCTGTGTTGGAGCCTAATTTTTGTAATTATTTAGAGTAGTATAACTCATTGCAGGCAGTGTGTGCAAGTCATGTCATTAATCTAGTTACAGCTCTGAGTTCAATCGATACAAATCACACATCACAAGAATTTAATTACGTTGTCAGTCTGCATTGCATTGAATTTGTGAAAATCTCAAAGTTATTTAACTCTTAGCAAATGATGGTAAAAATGTGTGCCTTTTATGCCTGGACACCAGAAACCCACTCTCACCTAATGGGCTTGGATATATACTGATATTTTTTCCACATGGGAAAGTTAAATAGAGCATTATAATGAGAAAGCAATGCTCCCAAACAGTGAAGAAAAGTTTTATAGCCTCAAGGACCAAGGGTCCACATATCTAAAAATAATTTTGGAAATATATATCAGTGATTCTTGCTGACAGAAGCTGTTTTGTTTCTCCACAGTACATGCCAAAATCTAGAAAATTAATTTGAATGTCTTGATCTAATCCATACGGTAGTGCTGTGAAGTACGCACAGGTCTCATAAGCTTGGAAGGTTTATGGAAGATTTTGGAGTTCTGTTTTGTGTAAAGAAATGATAAATATGTATGGATAGCAGACACCAACATGTAAAAGGTTTTTTAGTCTCAGCAAAATCAGTGTGATTCTTGTTGCTCACGGGTCAGTGCATCAGTAGTGACAGTCTTAAAGGAGTGAATTGCATTTGCCGTGAAATTGGAGTGCTTACATTTCTAGCCTTCTCCTTTCTCCAACAAAACTATTACTGCAGTTTTGATGACTTTTTATTTCATTTCTAAATGAGGGAACACTTGTAAGGGAAAATCTTCCTCATTTCACCTCTGTGCTTAATGACTACTGCAACAAGAAAAGCTTCTGCATTGTTTTTCCATGATAAAGGCTCTCTTCTGAGACTAGTTTTTGACCATATATGCAAGGACAAGGAGTCCTTGACCTGGATTTCAATGTGGGCTTTGAGGTATCAAACTATGCAGCATGTGCACAGCCACCCCTGCCACAATTTTTCTAAATAATCGAATATCCTAAGTATCAGAGGAAGCTCAGTAAACAGCCTTTGCCCAGCACCTCAGTGCTTTCACATCTCTAAAATTTGTATGTATATTTCTTAAAATATGAATATGGGAAATTTTAGCAAAATCCTGAGTTTTAAAATTTTTATTATTAAAAGGTACTGTAAATGTGAACCCTTATCTTTAATTAAAATTGCAATGGAAAGGCTTTGAACAATTCTTGTTTTACTATTCTTTTTATTCTGAAACTGTATCTGAACCTTCACTATAAGCCAAACAAAAACATGTGAATTCTAGAGCTTTATACTTTCTACATTATATGCTTCATACTACTTGCAAGGAAAAACAAAGAGCTATTTGAATAAGTTAAGGTGATTACAAGGTCTTCTCGCATGTCTCTGGCTCCATGGAAAAAATTCTGCTGTGCAGTGCAGCTGCATCTATCCCTAACAGCTCCAGTTGGTGCCTGCAATGTGTCTGGAGCAGTGAGAAGGGATTATAGCTACTGAGGCAAGTGGGAGACCCAAGGGATAGAAGAAAGCAGAGTATGCTGGTAATTATGAGATTGTAGGTGTCATAGGTTTTATGATGGCACATAGAGCAGCATGTAAGGACCCTTCTTCTAATTGAATGGGTGCTCTATGAGTGCAGTGGCTGTCATTATCTTTGTCAGGTTTTTATCACATGCTTTGAAAGAACCAAGGCAGCATTCTCTCATAAAGAAAAAGAAAGAAGCCATCTCTCAAAATAAAAATAGTGTTCTCTTGCTACCAGGCTGGCATTTCACCTTTTTCTACACTGAGTTTTTTTGTTTGTTTTTTTTTTTCTATTTTAAATACTCCTGTAGCAAACTGAAAAATTATTAATAAAGAAAAAAATAATTAGGACATTTGAAACCTCACAGACAACTTGAGCCTTTAATGCTCATCTGCTAAATCAGAGACATGCATAATATATTTAGATTTTTTAAAATAATCTAACATCTGTTACTATTCTCCATAACGTTGACTGAAGGTAGCGATAGATTTATGGTCTTTGTTTCTGAGATACATATTTCTGTGAGTAAGGACACCAGCTCCTTGATAATTGCTTGGTGTTTTATTCGTGTTTGGATCCTTTGTTTGTGTGACTTTTGGGACGGTTGTATTCTTTTCTGAAGGATACTTTATTAGAGCACACAATTCCCTTATATCATGGAGCACTCCCTGAACAAATACTCATTCAATGGATGGTGTTTTTCATGAAATATTGCAATTTATATTACTGTATAACTTGAACCTCAAAACATGGAGAAAAATAATGCTTTTTTGACACTGCATGAACACAACAACACGATTTTCCTTCTCACACACATAGAACTTACAAATATAACATAAAAGTAAGGAAACAGGATATCAACAAAGGGAGTGAAAGGAGATAGTGAGAATGCATTGATCAGCAGGATGATCTCAGCTTATCAAAAGCTTTGTTAACTTTTTCTCAGCTGTCACAAGAAAGCAGCCTACTAAGAGGAGAAATAAAAAAATGATGGTGAGTCACTCAGTAGATGTTTATAGGTACTTTCTCTTAGAAAACAGGAACATTATGACAAAGTGTGCAGGGATTTGGAATAAGTGATCAGTAGGTGTCATGTCATGGGCTGATTTAAAAAAAAAAAAAGGACACAGCATAGGGAAGGAGAGGTGGGTAGGAACTAGGGACACACTGTATGTAAGAAAGTTTTTGTCCCCAAAGTGATATAATGGATGAAGGTGTCATCAGGCAGAGCTGCAGCACCCACATCTCTCACAAGGGGTCTGCAGATGAGGGGATGCACGTCTTTGGCCCAGAGGGTGGGAGGCATGCATGCAAACCTGCACCAAGTGTATATGTGGATGTGTTTGTGTATGTGGTGAGACCATTTCAGTATTAGTCATGAAAGGATGCTAATAAACATCTATAACATTTAAACATTTAAAGACACTTTGTGAATTGTCTTTCTATTGTGGCTTAACAGCTTTATCACAGACACTGATCTTGTGTGCATACCTTACTGATTGTTGGTTAATTACATATCAATAATAAATCAATAAATTACATCAATCCTGATTTGTTTTAAGCCATGTGCACTGAGGAGTTTTTCCTCCGTGTTGAATAGCTAAGAATAGCTCCCATGTGGGGAAAAGCCAGAATTGAAAACCAAACAGAAGAGGGTCTTCACTAGTTCAAGAGGTGGTGGCTTGGAAAAGCGTGGCTAGCAAAACTTGAAAGGGAAGTTTAGAGAACTAAGAAGAGATTTGAGGAAGGGATGGTAAAAGACACAGAGAGATACTTGCGCTTTGACGACAGAAAGGGACATCAGTTTGAAAAGGAAAGGAGAATAATAGTGGAGGGACAAAGGAATCCAGGAATGCACTGGGAGTACAGAGGAATGTAGATGGCTTATAAAACAAGAGTAGATCAATAGATCATTATGTGAAATAATAGAGGGAGAAAATGTGGGGTGAAAAGGAGGGGAGAAGAGAGCAATAAAGGATCTGTTTTGGGGTTTTGGTTTGGTTTGGGTTGGGTTTTTTTTCCTATTTTATTTCTGATCCTACTGACCAGTAGGATCCAATTCAGGGAAAGATACAGGAACAGGTTATTTGGGAACAGTTCACAGTTGAGTTGAAGGAAAGATTTAGTTATGTTGGGAAAATGTCTTTATTTGGAAATAGGATTAAAACAGAAAAAATGAAAACGCATTTGAAATCCAGAATACCAGAAGATGTTTTTAAAACATAATGTTACTTCATTAAAAAAAATCTTTATATCAAAATATTTATTAAAATATATTATTTCAAATATGACTTAGTCTGCTGTCCAAAGTACTGGGACTTCTTTTTTTTTCCCTAACATGTGTAACCATATATTTATCATGATGTTAAAAAGAAAAGCAGAATGTCTGGGAAGCAATACATTTTTCTGAATCCTACCTCTGACATCTCAGTTCTTCAACAAGAACAGAGATTTAAGAGTTTACAAAGATGGCAGTTGTGGTTTATATTGTTATATAAGTTTTGACCATTGAAATTGTGGAAAGTTAAATTAATGACTTTAGAATGTCTTGAAGAGCCATGTGTCAAGAACTCATTGTATTCTAGTGAGTGCCTGAGAACTGCTTTCTGCCTTGTTTGCTGAATGAGGTCTTTCAAATCTCCCATGTCAAAATCCTAAGAACACTTGAAATCTCTTCACTTGTTATGAGTTTATTGGCAGGTACTTTTCATGACCCAGTTTAATTTACCTTTATATACATGAACACCTATTGAAAATCATGACCATATTACAAGATTCTACTACATAAACCAATGTTAATGAAATGAGAAATGGTTAAGTGAGTAGGAGGAGAAGAAGCAGAAAATAAACAGCCAAGTAGTTCCCCAGTGAGAAATAAAATAGTTCTGTTCATCAATTTGCATAGTTTTGATGTGAAAAAGGAGAAAAATTGTTTCATTCAAATGGTCGTTGCCTTAAGTTCTGAGGTTCAAATGAATGAATAAAGCTATAGACTAAGGCAAATTCATATAAATTGAAGCTGCAGAAAGTATCTGTGTGAAACTGAAATGAAAGTATCTTGCCCAGTGTTATTAGCAGTCAAGAAACGCTGAAAAAAGAAATTGTTTACTTAGCTATTTTTAGAGCAAGCAGTATGAAAAAGCAAAATTGATGAGTACTTTGACTAGTAATGAGAAACACTGTAGTGGTACAAGCTACAAGGTATTCTTGAAAGACTGACAAGAACTGATGTATTTTTGAAGGAAAGACATAAATATTTTGGCCTAAGGAAGATGGAGACTTCATGTATTATAACTTCAAAAATACTTTCACTCTTGTGGACATAAAAGAGGAATCTATCAAAAACTGAGGATTTTTCTGTTATCATGCTACCCCTCAGAAAGGAGTCCTAGGAAAACACCATCATAAATATACTTCCTATGTTCATACAAAATATCTCTTTGTATGAAATTTTGCATATTATTGCAAGAAATATATGAAATAGGAAAAAATCCTTCAAAGTTGTTCAAAATCTGCCTCTTGCTTTGCATTACAGTTATGAACATATATGCATTTAGAAATGCAAATGCTTCCTAGTATTCAAATGATGGATATCAAAGTATGTGAACTGTTTTAACTTTCTGTGTTTTAGTGTTAAAATTCCTTGAAAGTGCTTCTAAAATAAAAATAGAACAGTGCAGACACAAAATCAGACGCCATGGTGAGGTCCCAAGGTGTTAAACTAGTTCTACAATTACATGGCCAGCTATTTTGAAAACAAGACAAAGCTAAAACAGGTTTTATTGCCACATATTTTTCCTTTGGACATTTCCAAGAACAACATCCAAGAGCTGTTCAGTTTTCTGAGGAATAGAGTCTTGTCTGGTGTTGGAAAATCTTTTCTTGAGGCATTACATGGAACATTATTGCAATGCCAGGGATTCACTATTAATAAGAATTAATTTTTTGACAATAGAGGTTTCATGACCTTAGTAAGACTGGGAAGTAGGAAAGATTGAAAGTGCACTTTTATAGATTGTTATGTGTGGTGTATCTGATGGACTAACTGCCTTGAGGGAGTGTTATGGTGGAAGAGACAAAGCCTATTTCACTCTTAGCACTTAGTCAGCTGGCAAGCTGTATGAACAATTACAACCACTGCTTGTTAAAGTCAGTGATCTCACCAGGAGCAGGATTTCTTGAGGTTGTGCTTTAGAGAAAAATAGAGCTCCTCTTCAAACTGTTTGCTCATGTTTTGGTCATGATAATAAGATACACCTGAGCCTGTGTTTGCCTCCTAAGTTACTTGAAAAGACTCTTATATCCTTCTTCACTGAATTATACACCTTCTTGAAGTATATTAAAAAAATTCCAACATTCCATGAGGTTGGCCATTGATATCACCTGCTCAAGACTACCATACAACTTCATAAATCTCCTCTGATTCATACATTGTAAATGTTGAGCTGTGGGACTGGTAAATTTTATGACTGCACATTTTCAGTTCATGAATTCATATCTAGACATTTGCAACTTGCAAATCTTATTTAAGAACTGTGACCTTAATGTGTAAAGACTTCTTGCACTACGATGACAGAAGAAAAATTATCTGATTATTGTGGAGTCAAGCCTATTGCATTTGTGTCTAAGAGTCTTAGAGCAGAGGAGAGCATTTTGAGAACTTTCAGTGCAGTTAGATTTTTGTCTGGGGGTTGTATGAAATAAAAACTCAGATGATAATACTTTTAAGGCAGAGACATCTATTGAATGTGGGCTTAGATAAAAGTGAATAGCATAACAATTATTATGTTAATATTTGTGATGATTACCAAATAAATATTGCTAACCCATAAGATACAAATTTATATGTTCAGCTATCTAAAAGTTAGTCATTACATGTTAATATTCTGCTATTTACATAAGGTTTATGAAGACGTCTGTGTTTAACTTGAATTAAGGATAATTATGTTAGTTTGTATCTTGATATGTTACAGTTTTACATATTCATGCAGAATGTTTAATATTTTGATTGAACTGAGACTAGGCGTACCACAATATCTAGAAACTGCCTGCTTTGGTAGGATTAATGAGACATTATCAGAAGTGAAGAACTGAGATAAGCATCAGTTGCAAGCAAACAAGAGAAAAAAAATCTGAATAAATCAGCTACAGAAAACAAGTGTAAAAATAGGCCAATTTCATGTAGAGACAGATGCATTCATAAGAATGAAGTCACAAGTTCAAGATTTTGCCAAAGGGTTTAAATTTGTTCTTGTAAAAGTTTCCCTTTGCTTCCCAGTGTGTCACAAAGACCGGGATCTTTCTTAGTTTTGCCAAGGGTGGACTTGAAGCTCTGCAGTACCTGAATCTGGGCCGGCAGTGAATGCCTGTACATTTAGTTCATACTGAATGTGATTTTTCCTGTCCTTTGACATAAGAAAATGAACTTGTAGGTATTTTCTGCAGAAAGCAGCTCTGGGAGATGCTTTCATCCTTTTCAATGCCTGTTCAGCCCATACTTTTCTTAATAAATAAATAACTAAAGGCAACAGGGACATTGAAATTATCATGATGGCTCTGTGTTTTCCACAGTACTATTATATATTTGAAGGAGAATGTTAATTGTTTTGTCAAACCTGTTTGGTAATGTGTCAGAGAGACTCTAAACTATGAGTTTTCTCAGATAAAATAAGAGGTAAGCAAAAAGAGCTTCATTAGCCAAACCTGAATCAAAACTTTATGGGTTTTAAAAAGCCAAGATCATAATAGAATTAATTCAACCCTGAAACTTCACTAATGTCTTGCATGAAGAAGACTTTTCTGAGGTTAAGTCTTTCTCAGATCAATATCAAAATTGCCTTCCAAGAGATGAGCTCTAAAATGAAAATATATGATTGCTTTTATTTGTAGAGGTAATAGCTTTGAATTCTCACTTCTGATGTTTTTGATTGACAGGATTTTAGATATATAAAAGTAATAAGACATATGTTCTAAATGTGAAAGTGTATATTTGTTAGGCAACAAAGTAGAAATCTGCCATGATTGTGAGTTATGAGAGAAAAAAATTGAAAACGCTTACAATGTTCTGACTTTTGTTTGCACACTCAATTATAGTTTCACTGCAAGTGTTGTTGGACAACACTTTAAATTCTTGGATATCTTTTTCTTTTCCTGAACAAAAGGGATACAAATATCAACTGCATGCCAAGGTGAATTTCAATGTAAGCAACATGGGTTGCTTACTGCTAGAGAGTTTTGTTGGCCAATACAATGCTTGGCATAAATTGAAGCAATTGTGCTGTATTGTAGTCACCATCAGTGCTCCCTCAGTCTCTCAGCAGAAATTGATTTTAGACATAAAAATAATCTTTGACTGAAGTGAATTCTGCTGAGACAATTAAAAAAAGAAAGAGTTTGGGTCAAGAGTTCTGATTGTCTTTTCGTATTAATACAGTATTGCTTACTTTTGAACGAGTTAGTTTAAAAAAAATCATTCCATATTTATAGACATAGTTTCTAAAACTTTGTTGCCATCTAACTCACTTAAAAGAATGTCTGAGAAATAAGCCTCTTAAAAGAAAACGTTTTCTCTAGGCTACCCTAAAGCATACTGAATAATTCATGCAAGTCATTGAAATAAACACAATAAAGAATGAAGAAGTTAAATAAATACACTTCTCTGAGCTCTGAGTTTATATATTTAACTATTTGTTCTATGTGCAAAGTCTGGTCTTGCAAATCTTGATACTGTGAACTAATACTAGGGGGAAAAAACGTACTAAGAGGATTTTTTTTCTTTATGTCTTAGCTTAAAATGCAGTAAACAATTGAGAACAGACCCCTTGAAAGGTCAGTGATAAGACCATCTTGACGGGAAAAATTTTAAGCAAATCATAACCTGATTTTTACTTTCTTCCTCCTGGTGCTAATTCTCAGGGAGCTCTTTTGGTTTGTATATAGTATTAGCTATGTACGATATGGTTTTTTGCCTTGTTTAAGAAAAGATATGACTGCCAACAGTGGTTAAAATCTAATATTCCCAATAACAATCTACATTTACTGTAATAGTTAAAAGTCTAAACTCACCACCACCACCACCAAAGAAAAACAAAAAAAAAAAACAAAAAACCCCACCCTGAATCCCAACATCTTCCCTAACATACCCAGTCAAAATCTAGCTCTATGAACTCCCAAATTGTTCTTTCAGTCTTATTTTTTCCCAATTTCATACCTAGGAAAATATCCTACAATAGTAAAAAAAAACCCAAACCACCTCCAGGAACCAACCCCCCACCCCCCCACTCCAAATGTATTATTTTGTTCCCAAAGTAGAATCATAGAAACCTGCTCATTTTACTAGTGCAGTGGTATTAGGTAATTGCACGGATAAATATAAAAAATGTTTTCCATCTTGGTTTGTGATACAGGGCGGGTTAAGTAATGTTTTTGAGATGAGACATGTCAATGGTGGGAAGAAAAGCAAATCTTAATACTAAAAGAATCCTAAAACATAAAAACAAATTTAAACAAATAATTTTCCAAGTGAAAACAAGGAAAAATATTCAGGATGGTGACACATATAAGGGATGCTTTGTAGGGATACATATACGGGATGTTTTGTAGGTTTTTTCTAAACACTGCAAATCATCTCTAGCTATTTTGCAATAGACGAAATAATTTAATTTAATTCAAAGTATGTCCTGCTGACATCCACTGTAAAAGTAACAATAATAATTGCCCAATTTATTTGGTGTTTTTCTTCCAGTGTTCGGGACTAGAGCAACAACAAATTAGACAAAATGTTTGTGGCACTGCTGCACATCATAACATCATTTTCAGATTTCTCTATTCAGCTGCAGACAGAACATGTGCTACTTTAAAAAAAAATCATAATTTTTCAGTACAAGATCTGCAGCTAAATATATATATATGTGTGTGTATATATATGTGCGCACATATATATGTATATATGGATTCATATAATGATATAAGCCAGAGCTCTCTGTTGTCAGCAAAACCACTCACTGGAACTTGGGTTGAGCTCTAACTTCCTTGCCTCTCTCTTAGCCTGCTTTAAAATGAAATATTCAGTGGTGAAAGTATGTGTGTAGGAATGGATTCACCAGAGCTCAGTCCTCATCTCTCCACACACAGAGGCAGACTTTATTGGATATGGGTCAGTTTGGCAATATGCAGAAGAGGAAAGAGGTCCTGAAACCACAATAGGTTCAGTGATGAACTTCTCCTGCTCTTCATATCCCTGGAAATATTTTCTCTCTTACAAGCTCTTATTTTTACATACATACAGTCATTTTACAAGTGATAAACTTGGATTAGGAATTATTCTGAAACCACTGTTGCCACAATCAGTCTTAAACATACAAGGCTTAATATAAGACAATGGTCCTTCAAAACATGAAGATTGGGAATGGAGACCAAAGTAAAAGATGGAGCAAAGTGATTAGCTTTCCAGAGGAGGCAGAAATCATTTCCTAAGTGTCACTATCTATGATTTTTACTGGTGATAAAAATCTTCCACTGGCTAAAAATTTTTATTTGGAGTGCTAAAGAGATGGCCCATAAGAATATTTTAATGTAATGTACTGAATATTTTAAGGTTTCTGTATGATTTTTTCTTTCACTTTCATTGGGAAAAATATCTTCTTTATTGTAAGAGTTCATGGTGTTATTTTTATCACTTGTTGGCTGAATCATAGGCTAACTGGGAATATTGTTGGCAAAACATAGTTCAGGCATGCTGAACAGCCTACAGAGTCCACTTAGCATAGCTTTGAGTGTTACTTCATGAGACTCATAGTCACAATGTGCACAAAATATCCCAGCTTAATCTACTTTTATTGTTTTCTGATTCCTGGAATTTCTCTGTTGCCTTCAAGACATTTGCAAATGTAAGACTGGAAGAGGCCATTTCAGAGTATTTTGGTGTTATGTTTTATCTCTACAAGGAAAGTGCAGAGAAGCCTTTAAGTTACTTCAGTCAGAAGTCCCCAGATTTGCACTTTGATGTCTTCTAAATGCATGTCTATTAACCAGTGTCATTATTTTTTTCTATCAATTGATTTAACATGTGGTCTCTATTTCCACTAAATTAAAGCACCAGAAACAGACAGTACCACAGGCAGCTCAGTAAGCTTCTTTGCCATTTAGGCTTCTGTGCTTGATTGTTTCTCTCTGATTAAATTCCCTCTGTTATAATATTAGTACAAATCAAGAGTGTGTTGGAGTTTTAATCTAAAGGTGAATAACTTGAAAAATATTTAAAAGTTTAAAAAGACATTAAAGAGTAGAAAAACTGCATACTTAAAATTATTGTCACTTAATTGTTTTTTAGATCCCAATACAACCCTTGGAATGACAATAGATGACATTCATTTAGTTTGCTTATCACATAGTTGATGCTTTTTGTTTAGAGGTGCCAAATCTGGCTTGGATCTTTACCACTGAATGAATCTCTCTCATGGCAACCTCTGTTCTATAAAATCATAATTGAAAATAATTCTTTACAGCATAATTCTGGGTTTTTTAATGAATAACATGTAGTATAGCATCTGCCATTTTCCTTTTTCATGAATTACACTATGGCAAGAGTTTCTGTGAAAATTATAGCTCCTTTATTTTAAGAAATATATAAAAGGCTGGGTTGTTTGTTGGTTTTTTTTAATCATAGGTTTAATTTTTTCAAAACAGGACACAAAAAGATCAATGAGAAGTAATTAATTGTTAAGATTACGTCTGTAATGACACTTGACAGCCAGTTTTATTTGGCAATGTCATTTTGACTACTTGTACAAAGAAAGTCAAGCTTAAGAGGAAAATTTTCAGACAGATGGATTTAATCTGGTTTATACTAACTACTATTCTTGTGGTTTAGACAGTTTCCTGAGCAACTGTAATTAAATAACTCTAATCTACTCTTTGTAGCTTGAAATTTTCTAAATGAGGTGTCACTTCAAAAATGTAATGTGAATTTTCTTCTAAGGGCAAGTAAGAATTTCAGTAATGGGAAAACCTTTATTTTTTCAATTTTTTTTTTGACATCCAAAGTTGCATTTTAATGAGATCCTGGAGATCAAATTACTGGAATTCTCATATACTACATGTGTCTGAAAGTAGCTGCTTCAGAGTAAAAAATTTGTATCAGGCATATGTTTTGTAACCCACCCCAGCCCCCACATTACCCTGCTTTCTGGTCAGTGAGTTTAGCTCTTGCACCTGGCTTCAAGTAGGTAAATGGTGCAGGGTGGGGGTTTGTTTGTTTCTTTGTATACAAAGAGTTACTCCCTTATTATAGAAAGCAACATTTAAAAATATTCAGATAATCAGATTAACTCTTGATCCTTTGTTGAATATATACATATATATATGTGCATGTGCATGTGTGTGTGTGTGTATGTGTGTGTATGCAGGCACTGAAAGCATATGGCAAATTTACTAAGAAAGTAATGGATGTTCATCTCTCACTTTTTAACACAGATTTCACATTAACTGAATTAGATTTGTCAAAACTTCCCTTGCTTTATTGTCACATTTTCAGTGTGGTTAATCCTGAAATAGCAGAATGGAGTACAGCAGTACTTTGAAACTCTGAAGCTATGTATTGAGGATATGATTAGATTAATTCAATGTTCCAATTTCAGAAATGCCAATTTTCCAAATATCTAGATTGCGAGATAATTTAATTATGACTTTTTTTTTTAATTGACAGGAACATTTATAGGGACTTTTGGAACCTTTACTGCTCTACATTAAATCTCCAAATCTAAGTATTTTACAGTTACAGGAAAGCAGAGGCTTCTTTGTGAAATTCTAAATGGAGTCTGCTACCAGCTTCAGTTCATGTTTCCCTCTGCTGCTCCAGTCTAATGTAGTTTCTGCAGATTGGGAGTCTTCAATTATTGAAGTTCTGCCATTCAGGTGGAGAAACACATAGAGACAGGGCCACTATACATTTTGGTAAGGTTGAAGAAGATGCATGGCTACTTTTATTGGGTTACAGCAATGTGGATAACAGCATTTCTCACATAAAGGTTAAGTTTCTGAGAAATATTACATTGTTACAAATCAGGGACCCAAGTTTGAGTCAAATACAGATTCATTCCAAAAATGTAAATGACCTTCTGGGAAATTTCTGGAAAGTTTCTGGCAGTAAATGCAGCATTGTGAGTTTTCCCTTTAACACTAGCACTAATCTAAATAATTGCATATATCAGGGATATAATGGTCAAATTTTCTAAGACTTTGGGTATTAGAAAATTTGGGTAGGGTCTCCATTTGGGAAGGAAAAACATGACTCAGTGCATTAGCAGGGTGATAATACAGGACTCATCAGACTGAGGAAGATAATATATAAGAGGGGGTTTATAACAAATACAGGTCTACAGAAGGAGGGAAGAAAAACAGGTAGGGGAGAATGGGTGGGAGGTGGGAGGAGAAGAAGAAAAAGCTGGAAACTGTTTTCTGCTCAGAAAAAGGGAAATATTTAAGATTATGACGTTTGTCTCCACTGTTTAGATTTAAAATGGCAAGAAAATAGGTGCCTAGGTACTGAGGAGTTTGACAATTGTTTGGTTTATTGGTTGCTATTTACAACAAAAAAGAAATTGAGAACCCTGAGGAAGTTGAACTTCCAAAAGTACAGTGAGAGAGAAGAAACTCAAAGTAGATTTTGGTTTGGAAACACTATAATTCTTTGACCAGAAGCTAATGTCTTTATGTTTTCTGAGTCAAATTTGCCTTCAGTGATTCTTCATTAATTAATGTGGGTTTTCTCCTAATGACTCTAGCTTTGGAATTTTTGTGATTGCATTGTGGTGTTTTTTTTGGTGGTTTTTTTTTTTGTGTTTTTTTTTTAATTTTTTTTTTTTTTTTTTTTTTTTACTTCACTCTATTCCTTTAAATGCGCCTTCCTTCCTTCCTTAAGTGGAAATCATTCAGAAAATGCAAAGGAATCACACTTTTTAGGCAGGCCTGTTGGTGCATTCATTTTGAATGTGATTAACCTCTAATGCAGTTTTGGATCAAAATTTTGCAAACCAAATAACCTTTTTTTAATTTTTTTAATTCTACTCAAAACTATTTGTTTGACAAAAGTTCAAAATCAGCAATCTTTTAGACTTTCAGTTTTCACATGGAATATTTAATCCAATGATCTTAAATATTAATTTCTCAAACAGCTTGAAATTCATATGAAATATGCATTATGCTACAGAGATGCTACTGGGTTTATGCTTTTATGGCATAAAAATCTTGTGAAGAACATCCTCATGGAAGTGGATGTTAGATTAGCAAAATGTTGTGCAGTAGTAAAGGAAAGACTTATCTAGGAGTGTAAAAGATTTGGATTTTTGATTCCAGTACCTGTTGTATTCTGTACAATAGAAAGCTGTGTTTTCTTTGTGGGAATACAAGATGTCAAGTGATTTCCAGCACATTTGTAGCCATCACAGAAAAGGAGATGTTGCTTCCTAACTGTAAACCTACTGCTGGCCACAACACCCATCAGAATGGGAAGTACATAGGAAAGTCCTTATTAAAAAATCATTATTGTCAATATATGGATACATTAAGACACAGTAGAGTGTATAAAACTCTTCCCAGAATCTTACAGCAAGTCAGTGATGAGAACATGGGATTAGACAGAATAGGTGCTGTACTAAAGCATGGGGCTATTTTTTTCTAATGCAGAATATCAGAAAATGCAAAAGTTGACACAAGTTTCTTCATCTTTTTTGTCTTTTCCTGAATCTTGTAATGAAAAGTGTGTCTACCAAGGCTTTCAAAAGTCAGGCTAAAGCAAATCATTATTTTGGAGAAAATCTAATAGCCAGAGGTGTCAATTAGTTTATTAAAACAGTACAATATAAGTTACAGTTACTGTAGGTTAAAAAATATGATAGCCTGGGAGGTACTTTTGTTTCCTTTCTTGTTGTTTTATAGACCTAAAAGCTGTGCAGCAGTCCTTTTCTATTAATAACCATTTGACCCCAGCAGGGAAGTGCTGCTGGTGCAATTGCAATGGTCACACATCATTTGCATAGGGAAGCCTTTCAGATGCATTAGAAAAAGGTACACTGATAACTCTTATCAGTGTACTGATAAGAGTGCATCTCCTGGATGCACCTCCTGGACTCTGAGAGTCTCTGGACTCAAGTGTTTGATCTAAATCACAAATAATTCATGGTGAAATATTCAATCTCCTGCTTAAGTGACTTTTGATGTAGGACTCTCAAATGTTTTGAGCTATTGCTTCTTTCTTAATTCAAACCAGCAAGGGATGGGGTGCCTTTGCTATAGCTACAAAGTAGACCTGAAAGGAAAACGTTGGCTTTATATTGTCAAAACAAATAATTAATGGAAAATTTCTGATAGATAACCTTATTAGTTATAGAAAAACTGATATATCGATTCTAGGAAGTGCATTCTAAAGGTACAAACAAATATTTGTTTGCTTGTGACTTTGAGAAGTGATATAAGGTAAATGAACTATTTGTAGTGATAACTCTTCTAATGTCACTTAAGGTCAATGTGACTCCACTTAAATTAAGGGGGGAATCTGCTTGGACGAAATCCAGTGTAGGAAGACAGTTCAGCCTGAGGAGAAACAAGAAAACTGGGTTTGGTCTGTGTTTGGCTCCCGTTCTAGGAGTAACTTTTTGTTTGGAATTTAATCTGTATGCTATATGACAGTGTTAGGAGGGTTGAACTTTTATGAAGCAGGTGTGAATACCAGCTCAGTCTCTCTGACTTCAAATGACCATCTGTTTCTCCACTTAATGCAGAAAAAATTGTGCAAGAATCCTTTGTTAGGCTGTGGCGGAGGGAGGCAAGCAAATACATTTGCATGCAAATTTTATACACTCGTTTTACTTAAAAGAAAGAAGACAAATAAGAATCAAAACAAAATGCCAATAATCTGAAATTATTCTATTCCTATACCTAGGAATTTCTATATCTAGTTACCTATTTTCAACCTTTTGCTTTTTTAACATGAATATAGATATAGGCTCATTCTGTTGTTTTCATCAATAAATTTGTTTCCTCAGAAATGAGAGCTGTTTATCTGCCTTCTCCTTAATTGTTCTTCATTATCAAAATACTTCACTTTTAATAACTTACTTTCCTTTGTAATTATATTATCTCTTGGATTACACTGGAGTTTTCCCTTGAGGATTTACTTTTATTTGATTCCCTTGTATAATTAAAGATGTCTATGTTGTATTACAAAACTCCAGTCTTTATTGGAGGTAGCTGGTATCTGGCATGAGGTAGTGAGTGGGAGTTGAGAAAGTTTTGGTCACATTTTTATCATTTTAACTCACAATTCCAACACATTCATCTTATTAAATTATCACATCAGAAATATATATTCTGTGTATTTATTTTATAAAATAATATTATTGATGCTCTCTCTCTTACAAATAGAGAGGCAGCCAATAGGAAGTCACTTTTTGAAAAGCAGTAAAATAAAAGCAGCAGTTTGTCCTTGTAAATCAAGCAGACAACTATTTTTTCCACAAACATATGACAGTCACTGCTTATAAATTAAAAATAAAAGTAATTGAAAATGCTCTGTGTTGGATAAAACCAATGTAAGTGTACTGTTGCCTTTTAGGTGAAATTAAGAAAAACTAGTTTTGTATCAGTTCATTCAAGGAAATTTCCAGGCTGCTTTCAAGTAAGTAAAAGGAGTTATGTACAGGGTTTGGTTTACTTAGCATTCATTAACAGCAAAATTCTGAAATTATGATTTTAATTCTAAAGGTGTAATAAAGAATGTAGTGTAGGTTTTTTTGTGATGATATTTAAATTCCTTCATTTTAAATAGATAAGGAATTAATTGAGTCCAGTATTTGCCTATTTGAATACTTTTGAATGAATAAATGGGAAAATAGGGCAATTCTTCTATGAGGAAATGATCAGTTGAAATATTGAGTACCATATGTAGTAGCCTTAGGTTGCTTTGGCTTTTGGAATATACATGTTCTTGCATATTTATTCATTTATTTGCTTATTTAATATGGCATCTATTACCAGAAACAGTGGACTGGGACAGTAACATGGCACACTCTATAGAGATAATTCTTTTAAACCACAGTTAGGAAACGTTTACATGCCAGGAGCTGATTTTAAATATATTCTCAATACAGATTAAAGACATTCCACTAATATATATCTGCTGTGGCAATACAAAACAAAACAAATAAACAAAAAGCTGAACTCAACACAAAGAAAATCAAGGCAAAAATTATAAAGTTAAAAGAGTTGGATTTCCATAGATTGGTGAATTCAGTGTTTGTCATAAAAACAAAATAAAACAAGGAAAGTAGCCTCCCCAACACCTGGTTGCTTCACAAAACCTGAGAAAGCCAGGAGTATTTATTTCTCTAGAAATAATCTGCGCCACAAGAGATTAAATTGGAAGTATTTAAGATATGCTACTGAGAATTTTTGAAAATGAAATCTAAGCATTAATTACCAGGATTATTAATCTTGTTTCATATGTTTGCAGTTTTCAGAGTCAGGTGAGACGTGTCCAGACCAGAGCACTTTCTGGTTTTATTTGCATTCATTTGGTCAAATGGCTTCTGAGAGTATGAAAGAAAATGAGGTTAGGCATTCCCTGAGTAGAGTAAAAGAATATATTTAGGAAGTCTACAAACCTTGCAAGTTTGCTTTTGATTTGTGCAGCTAAGCATATGTACCAAAGATATGTACCATCATCATTATCATTGAAAACCATTGCTTATATTTATATAATTTCCCAGATATGCAACTTTAATGTTAATGAGATGGGATAAGATGAAATAGCTGCCAAGAAAGACCTGGTTCTAAATAGTCCTGCTGGGCTGATTTATGTATGCTGAATAATAGTTTAAACATTAAGGTCAGAGCAGAAAAAAGATGAAATTCTAGTTTAATCTATGAATTTGGCTGAGTCACGGCAGTGTTTTTGTTGTTGTTTTGTTTGGATTTTTACTAGGGTGGAAGACCTCAGCAATTTTTTATTTATACATTACTTGTATAATTTATGGTTTCTATTCCATGATTGCACAAAAATATATGCAAAAAAACGAGTATGAGGAACTGAGTAAAAGTGAAGGCCTGTTTTATTTAGAGCATTTGGGCCACTTAGGCACCAATATTTCTTATGTTTACAGACTGCTTTGGTAATGCCATACTTGATTTTTAGAGCAGAGTCTCGAATTGTCTCCCTATATAACTCCTTCTATATCACTGGAGACATCTGTGACTAGTCATATTAATCACATCTACTACAGAGAAAGTGGTAGGGTTTTTTAAAGCTTTTGAATAAAAGGAAGGCTTGAGTATGTTGGAATAGCTAGGAAGCATAATTAATTTTTTAAATGTTGCATAGAAACAACAATTGTGAAATAAAATATGAAATAAAAACCATTTTAATTTCTGTGGTGTTATGGTCTCTATTTTAGATGCAATAGAAACCAATTTAATTTTTTTTCCCCATGTCCAAATTTACAACAAGAGAAAAACTAAGTTCATTTATATCCTGCGATTAAATATTTGGAATGCTTTAAAACCTTTGCAATTTGTTTTGCTAAATACAAAGGAGGCTCATGTGCTTGACTTTCAGCAAAGGGTAGTGAAGACAATTCTAGCACCTCTGGCTCAGAAAACTTGACACAAGTTGCTGCTCACTGGAGGAAAAATATCATAATTTTCTTCTCATGGGTTTTGCGCTTTCCTCACAGTATGCCCGAGGCTTCCCCCAGAAATGGGTCAGTAGGTGACACACATCGTCTGGGACAGCAGCATCATTCGTACTTATACACCTTAGTAACACCTGCGCCCTTTGTAGCATTCTCTTAGGATATTGTTTGTATAATGATACAAAGTGCTTAACCCAATGCACTGAGTGCTTGAAGTTAGTAGGAAGGCAGTGTAAGAAGTTGCTATCTGATCTTTCAGCTTTAATCTACTCAGGTTGATTAAAAGATTAAATCAGGACTAAGGTAATCTCATTTCTGTCTGTACGGTGAAGATTTGTGTCTGGAACATTTAAAGAGATGAATACTCCAGCTTTTGGTGGAGAAAGGCAGTGGGAGAAACTCCCACCTCAGTAACAATTGTGACTTTGCTGTTTTGTCAGAAGTTAGGTTATGGTAGGAATGCCATTGTAAAATACAGGTTGAGGATCTCAGTGGCATGGCAGAAATATTTGGTTGTCTTTTTAAAGTTGCATCTTGTTATAATAGATTCATTTATCCATTACTCTTTGCATCAAATACAGCATCTGCCCCAAGATCTGTGCCACTGCTCTTTTACCTGTGTTTCACACTGGATGCTGGCCTATGGATTAAGGGATGTCTGTGCCCTATGTATAAATGCCACATGGCTTGCAATTATGCTATTTCTCTGCAAACTATACACTATTTCTATCAAACAGGTCTTGCAGAAATCTTTCTACTTCATGCTTTCACAAAAAGCTTATATGAACTCCTTCCTTGGGCAGAGATTTTGGATCAGAAGACTTTCAGAGGTCTTTTCTTATCTCAGCTATTCTGTTAGTTTGTGAAAGAACGAAAAAGAGCGCGTAGCATGCAAGGATTTTTTCTATTTTGATAATGAATATGCAATCACACATATGACCTCAATCTGAACAAAATGAGTAGTCTGTGTAAATCCTAAAGGCAAATTTCTAGTCTTTTGATCTGCAGCAATATTGTTTGTTTCAGCTGCAGCTTCCTAGAAATACAGGATGAGTTGCAGTATTTTTCTAATTTTATTAATAATCTAAACACATTAAACCCAGTGAGGCTGATGAAAGTACATTAATTAAAGTTTGCACCCTTTGATGCAAAGCACACGAGTCCTGTACACAATGATATGGACATGATGATTTGAAACAATGGACAAAGATTAATAATAATAATTTTTGAGAAAGAAAGCATTTATTTCTGAGTAATAATCATCAGAAAACCTTTTTCTTGAAAAATAAAAGGTATTAATGATGATAGAAAATTATATAAGATTTGGAACTATAATACCAACCTTTTCTGATCAAATATCCTAATATGATAATGTGATGACCCTGACAAGCTGGAGAGGGGCTTAGTGCTGATGAAGCTCATGAAGGTCAAAGCCTAATGAGAATTTCTCAAATCACAGCGTGGCCTGGGTACAACTAAAGTCAGCTTTTCTGGGCCTCTACAGATAGCCTATGTATACTTCTATATGAGTCTTTACACAATATTGAATACAGATGGAAATCTTAGTAAAAGTAGAGAGAATTTTAATAGTTCTTAACTATACTTCTTAATTTAAATATGTATTTTCTTCTGCTTAGTTCTAGATTCTTCAAAACTGATATTCGTCCCATCTTTCAGATATATCCCTAAAGTTGTCTCAATGCTTCCAGAAGATTACTAGTGGCTTTTCTTTTTCTCTGTATTCATGGTAGACAACTTTATCCTCACTTGTGCATTTCTTTTCCTGTTTTGATGCATTTCCATGTTTCTCCTTATAACTTATCTATTTCAGAAATATCTTATGTAATATATGACCATTCTATTTCTCTAGAGCTACTCTAACATTTTCCTCTCCAGTCTTCCAAAACATTTTTCTTGTTCCTATGTGTAGCCCAAACAAGGTGAGAGGAATGTCTTGTTCATGAAATAATGTTAATATTGGTGATATACAGGCAACAGTGACAACAATAAGTGCTCATTGATCAGGTGCGTTAAACAGAAGGAGATAACAAGGGCTATTTTTCTACCTAGCAAGATTTTAATAGAGCCAGGGGTTGTCATGGTTCTCAAGATAAATTCAGAGAGACATAAATTTTAAGTAAAGAGCTTTACCTACCTCAATTTGATATTGTCCTGTAGCATTGCAGCTACTCCTATGTCTGACTAGTTGCATCCTTTAGAAAGAAGCTAGTCCGTTTGAAAACCTCTGGAAATGTAATGTCCACCACTTTTACTTGTCAACTTGTTCCCTCAGATTTTATAGAATGCATTTTACTGACATCTGCTTTTCCAATGGTAGACTGAGACATCTCCCAGTGAAACAACCAAATAATAAAAGATAGTAGTGAGTACTGTTCTCTTCAGCAGATACACTGTATTTCTATCCCGCAATTACAGTTCATAATGTATATATCTACAGAATCCACACAATGCACAAGAGTGTCATGCAGCTGTGCCAGTGAGAGAATCTGCCCAAGATGTTCTTATTATCTCCACAGAACTAGCTAATCTGGTCATGTGCCCATTACTGCAGCATACTGCTTGCTCACTCTATGGCACTCTGATGTTACTGCATTCTTATCCCCTAAGAAAAGAAAAAAGAATGAGAAGATTGAAAGATGGACATTTTGAGGTCTCTGACTGTAAGAAGTGTTTCCACCTCTCAGATAATTTTTGTTTGATTATTTTGTATGTGTGGCTTTTGCTTTTCCAATTAAACTCTCTTTATCTCAACCCATGAGTTTTCCAGCTTTCATCCTTCAGATTGTCTCCCTGATCCTGCCGGTGGGGGGGTGAGTGAGCAGCTGTGTGGGGCTTGGCTGCTGGCTGGGGTTAAAGCACGACATTTCACTTCACTTCTCACACAGATTCCTACACTGTATTCTGTAACACACACCCACAGCCCCAAACACACATGTGCATTGCATGGCTTACCTCATTAATCCAACTGCAGCCAACAGCACTAGTTAGTGTGGATGCAACATGTTCTTCCATGATCCATTACAGTTTGCTCCCTCTGTAGCCCTGTGGACCAGTCTGACACGGGATGGAGTAATGCTGCCTGCTGGGGTTCATTCAGTCTGGAGACACCCTAAGTTATTACTCATTTATAATCTTTTCCCTGCATATCAAGCGCTCTGTTGGCTTACGTTATGCCAATTGACGTTTTCTCATCTTTTGCAGTATCTATACCTTGAAATATCAGAGCAATGCCTTAATGCTCAGGAGAATTTGAAACACTAATACACTATTAAAAGCTGCTCATTTTTTTTTTTCTATAATAATATTTGAGCAAAGTGGAAAATCTGATTAATTGAAAGAAGAAAGACTCTGGGCTAATTCAACATGTCTGAGGTCGCATGGAGAGTCAGTAGTAGTTTCTGTCCTGTGCTCACTGCCAAATACCCGTTCATTAGAAAGAATAAAGAGAATAAAGTAAACTATTTTTTTTATATCTTGATGTTTGGTCAAAGGACAACCAGCAGCTTAGAATGGATTAAATTTCCTGCCACAGCAGTAAGTCAGTTTGGGATACTTGTCTTTACTTACAGAACTACTTCTGGAATTTTGTCTGGCAGTTTTACACCTAACTTTTGGATGACTGTCCTTTTGAATCTTTTTCAGAACTCACTGGGGAGTTACACAAAACTGGTATTACTCGACTGGGGAAAAATATATCTATAGGTAGTCTAACCATAGAGATATAGAGAAAAAATTAACTATTTTACAATCAGTCTCTCCAGAGTTCAGATGCTCTCCTTAGGCAATCTAACACTATTATTCCCCACATAGCATACACACCTGAAATCTTCTATTGTGAAATATGTTTCAAGCCAGAAAGACAGAGTTCATCTTTTTGCTGAAATTTTCTTGTTACTCTGTTCCTCTCTCCAGAAAGAACTATCAGACAGTAGTCTTTGTCTCCTCTTCTGTTGAAAATAATTTTTTAACAGAGAGAAGAAATCAAGATCAGAGCCAGTGAATGAACATCATCAGATGCCTCCAGAGATAAAAGGCAAAAGTACAAGAATTTTAAAGATCTCATGTTTAGCTCAGGTGCCCACATTTCATCTAAATCATGTATGTTATTTTTTATTCTGTATACCTTGCAGAGCAACTATGTGATAGAATCATTTAGTGTTATGAAATGGACAAATCTAAAGTAGCTAGGTTAAAGGAAGGAGTTTAGAGTTTTCATTTTAGTAGAATTATTTTGTATTCCCTCTGGAATTTTGGGCCTGTCAATTAAATTTTTCAGGGCTTCAGCATTTCTATTTCAAAAAGAAAATAACTATCATCTAAGAAGTGGAGTAATAGCTTTTTACATATTTTAAAAATTGCATTAAATACTTTAATGGATAATACTACTGATAAATGCAGTATTTATTTAACTATCTCTTCTAAGTAGATATGTATATAGTGTGTGTTCTAAAGATATCAAAGCACCAGACAAGTGTGCACTGAACACCCAGTGCTGTAGATGAACCATCACATCTGTCATTCAAATCAGGAGCTCTGCAGCTGGAGATACTTAAACCTGAAACTGCAGGTTTGGAGTATTGTTAAGGCAATATTTTGATCAAAATAAGGACTGGATTTAAATCCTCTCATTTAGTTTGCTAGATTGCAACCCTGAACAATTCCCTGACCTTACAGCCATTTTTAAACAGATTTATAGTTTTAAAAGAAAAATTGCAGAATACCAGGGAAATGACAGAAAAAATATAAGTCCTTATATTCCACAACATTTACAAAAACAAAGAAAGGTCTTGTCATAAAGAGGTCCATAAAACACCGCGGGTGGAAATTAAATATAAAAAAGAGGAATCCTACAGCCTTTTAGATATTTTATAAAGAAACATAATTTGTATTCTAGTACATAAAGCAGAATCACCACAGCAAAAATACACACCACAAAAGTGTTTATCAAAAAATTATATCAGAAAACAGTATGATTATTCATAATAGAATTCAATATAACTAGTTATCTCATAATCTAGGGAAAGCTGCCACATTTTCATCAATGAAAAAATGTTTGTTAGAAAGAGACAAAAGCTCTCACATTATCATCACTGTCACATCAAATTAACTTAATTTCAGGAAGAAAAAAATGAGAAGTTTGAAAGCATAATAAGCACGGCTCAGGATAATCAAATCTTCATTCTGCAAAACACCCCACTCTTTATGCGACTCAGATCATTATTAATCAATGGGAACAAGTAATTTCCTAAAATTCCTGTGGATTTCATGAGTCCAGTGCATAAGTAGTTAAATTACACCCCTCCTTCAAAGAGATTGAGCAGCTTGTCTGCTTGCTTTTGCCATTACTACTTGAGATCATGTTGCAGATCTGGATGGAGTTGGCTTTTAGGTCTCAGGAGAAGAGGCAACAAATGAGCCTCAAACCTCATGGAGTGTCTCTGTAGGGAGTTCTGGTTCATGTGGGCTCTTAATATTAATGTGCCTCACTGTACCATGGCTGTTTCACCATCAGTGACAACAGAGGTATTTAAATCCCTGCACCTGACATTGTCTCGGGGTGTATCACTCAACCTTTCACCAATAGATTTATATTCAAATTTGAAACAGTCTATCACTGTAATTACCTCTGTGTTTGTAAAACACCCAGCATGATTAAAGCCCAATTCTCAGCAAGATGTGGGAGTTAGCAAAGTATAAATAATAAATGCATATCTGAAAGATCACAGTGTTAAGCTAAAACCAAAAAAAGGGCTCCTCTTTCCTATGAATAATTTTCCATTTCCTGTTTGCTTGGAGAAGATACTAAGCTTATATTTTAGTCATGCTGAAGGATTCAAACTGATTTAGAAGAGATTTGCTTTAAAGCAAGCAGACAGTGTCTATATTATGAGTTTGGTATTTTTTTTCCAGCTCTTTTCCTGTGCAGCACATACTCATCAATCATATTGGGAAGCTGACTTATATTCTCCACACTTTACCACTAACTGGATTACAGAGCTGAAAATCTTACTCAAAGTTTAAAATGTGATAAAAGTAATCAAATTGTTCTAGTCAAATTCTAACTGTGGTGAATAGATGGCACTAATTACCTTTTCTTATTATGCTACAAATGTAGTTTACTCCATCTTTATTCATGAAGTAATATCATATAGCCCACCAAGGGGACTTGCAGCAGTATGTAATATTGGCATATTTGTTTTCCTGCTCTTGTTTTTCCTCTTCATCAGTATTCTGTAGGTGTGGTTTTAGACTGAAATGTATTGCTATGTGGGTCTTTCTCATGTCTTGATGAAATTACAGCACTCTGCGTATTTTTGAACTTTTAGAAAAGAATTCAAAAACTCCAGTAATAAAAAGGAGTGGCGGACTTAGTGGGGGTAATTAGTTTTCTGCTTTCCTTTAAGTGCCATAAATATCAAGTAAAATGTGTGTGTACACAAATAAAAAGTGTGCGTGTACACAAGTAATATTCATAGTGTGGAAAAATTTGGTCTGAATTCAGCTTAGGGTGTTGCAGTCATTGTGTACTGATTTTGGCTGGGCTAGAGTTGATTTTCTTCACATTGTCTGATATGGGGCTGTGTTTTGGATTTGCACTGCAAACAGTCTTGATGACCCAAGGATGTTTCCATCATTGCTGAGTGGTGCTTACACAGAGCCAAGGCCTTTTCTGCTCCTCACCCCGACCCACCAGCAGGGAAGGTGGGGCAGCACAAGGAGTTGGGAAGGGACTCAGCCAGGACAGCTGACCCCAAATGACCATAGGGACATTCCATACCACAGGGCATCTAGTTCAGCAATAAAAAATGTGTGAAATAGGAAAGAAGAGAGGGATGTTTGGAGTGATAGCTTTTCTCTTCCCAAGTCATTGCAGGTGATGGAGCCTGACTTTCCTGGAGATGGCCGAACACTTTCCTCCCTGGGAAGTGGTGAATGAATTCCTTGTTTTGCTTTACCCATGTGTGACTTTTGCTTTTCTTATTAAACTGTCTTTATCTCAACCCTCAAGTTTTCTCACTTTTGTACTTCCAGTTCTCTCTCCCATCCCCATAGGGTGGGGAGTGAGTAAGTGACTGTCTGGGGCTTGGTTGGTGGCTGGGGTTAAACCATGACATATTGTGAAATTATGCTAAACAAAAAAAGGTTAAATTTATGTTATGTAGAAGTTATCAAGCTAATAACAGTGAAATCCACTATTCACAGCTAAGCAATATCTGTCTCAGTTGCTATTCTGTGAAGATATTCTCTGAACAGTTTATTTCTTCTAGAGACTGTGGTTAAAAGGTTTGAGGGTTTTTTGTCATTTTGTTTTGTTTTGTTTTTTTTCCTTAAAGCTTAAAAAACAGAGCAGGAAACAACATTCTAGCTGTTTTGGTCCTTCTGTTTGTAGAATCTTTTCCTTAGGATGAAGCTCCTAGACAAAAATGTCTTGAAAAATCACACTTGGTTCAGCTGAAGTGTTTGGTCAAGCAAGCTTGCAAAGGATGAGGCTTCAGTGCAATTTCAGCTTTTTTTTCCAGACACACAATTTATTTGATCTCTATGCAGTATTCAGAGACATCAAGTACCTATATTTTGAATGTATTACTGCAATAGTTTTTCTAGATTTAGGGAGAAAGTGGGAGATAATGCCAGAAAGAATTGTGCCACATCTTCTCATGGCAGAAAAATAGACAGATTCCTGCTTATGGCCCCTGACCGTATAACCTTGCTGTATGACAGTCCCTCAGGTAAAAAGGATAGGAAACTCAACTTTGTGTAAAGGAGGTTTCATCTAAGCATGTTACCTCTATAATTTCACCAGCATTGAGGCACAAAGGATGAGTGATTCAGAGAATTTGCACTATGACCTTTCTCCCAAGCACATGGACAGTAGACAGATTTAGCAGGGAAAGGCATAAAACTTGCAAGATCAGACTATTTGATTTGTTCAGAGAAAATTTTCAGATGACTGTTGGCAAGAGGATAATAAAGCTCAGTCTCCCTCCTTTTTATCTTTAGAAATAAAACCCACTAAACTTCAGTATTTTATCCATAAATCCAGAAATGGCTATACTAGAGCTGCCAATCAACTACCATTAGCCGTTTCAAGGTGACTGCTCACCTCCTGTTATACATGACTGTCATTTATCCTTCCTCTGCCAAATGAAAAAGGAAAAAAAGAAACAAATTCAGCTTTCAGACAGTCATATCTTGCATCTAAGCAATGTAATCAGTAAAATGACTGTCATGTAAAATAAACCTCAACATTCAAAAACCAAACAAAACAAAGCAAACCAACAAACAACAAAAAAAAACCACCAAAAATTTGACCAAAACTATGCAATTTGTACCAATTTTTGAGAAATATTACCTAAAATGCTGGTTTTGTATCTGCAAATTTTGTAAGGAGACAGCACTCAAAGAAGAAATCATATGGGAGAGTCAATTCCTATCTGAGTAAGAACTATCTGCTTGTTACATACAGGCTTTGGGTCCAGTTACTACTATAGCAGGGACAAGGTATAGAATCATAACAATTTCTTTGGAAATTTAAAACTTGGTTGCTTCCGTATGGGAAAGTCCAACCATTAGCAGACTTTTCTGTGGTACATGTGGATTTTCAAAGTCTCAGAGCTTGATGACAACGCTTAACAGAGAAAGAAAATGTTCCTTGAAACTTGGAGAAGATGTGGATTAGAATTTTAAGTTAAAATTCTGATGGAAAACACCTTCATTTAATCCGAGGTCTCAGTTCCCTCTGATTCTGCCTGAAGACAAGAACATGGTTAGCTGGACTGAAAAATACTTTCTCATTCCCCCAAAAACATCTGAGCTACCTTTATGATAAATGTGCATCAAGAAGAAGATTATTTTAAAGAGAAACCTCTTAAATTTCTTACATTTTTACTGAGTGTAGAAGCTGCTTCAGCTACGGCTTAAGTGCATGATAACACATTTTTAATATATTTCCAGAATAGGTGAAAATTACCTCTAATAATCCTATGCAGACATTGTTTTGTTTCTAATGAGAATTATCTTGTATGTTTCAGGGGTTATATACTATTTGCATGAGGCACAATGTCTAGATGTGCCAATTAGACCAATTAGGCACAATGTCTAGATGTGATTTATTAGACCAAATTTTTGGTCTAATACATCACAGAACAAGTAGAGCAATCCCCAATCTAACAGAAAATTGATGTATTATTAGTGCTAAAGTAATGTTAGAAATGGATGGAAAGTGGACCGCTGACAGTGATAGAAACCTTTCATCAAGGAAGAGTGGCAGCATGGTACAAGAAAAAAGACTTTATGGTTGACAAGTTGTGTGAAAATGCAATTTGGCCTGGCTTGGTAAATATAGCATTAATTGAGATCAAACTACATGCAGAAAGTTGTACATGCAGAAATATTTTTAAATTATTTGAAAATTGTTTGCAATTATCAATCTGCAAGATAATCATATTGTTTGAAATAATCCAACTACAGATTCTCAGCATGAAGCACTTCTTGATGCCTATGCTCTTGCTAATATCTTGCAAAATGTAAAAAATGGCAGAGAAAGAGCCATTGAAACAAAAAATCTCTGTAGAGTGTTAACCACAGTAATTAAAATATATTCTCTGGCTTCTAACACAAGGTAGTGTTGTTTCCAAGACTGAGCAATCATTGAATATAAATATCCTCGCTTGAAAAAACCCTATAACTTTGATGTTACTGCAATTTTTTTTTTTTTTGTTTCTCTTGAGGAAACAAAGATTCAGTAAGAATGGCATACTCTTTCTGTGACTTGCTGCCTCCATGCCAATATCAATATATCTAATAATTGTTGACTACTACACAGTTGTGGTAGTCAAGTTAATTTTTGATTATATTTAAGACAGGAATTAATCTTCTTTTGGATTTTATATATATATATACATGTATGCAATATTAAAATTATACTAATGTAACATTTTTTGTACTTTGATAATGTATCTCTCTTTGTACCTGATAGTATAAACCTTCACTTCTGGAGAATATCAGTAAATCTACAAATTAATAGTGGAAAAGAAAGATGCCTCAGGTTCTAACTAATTGTTCAGCTCATACACCACTCAATTTTTTACTCTGTAAAAAAAAAAAGAGAGCGGTTAAAACTTGATCTTGAAATTTTTTTTAAAAAATGGTTAGCATTGTTTTTATGTCATCTCCAGAAGAATTACAAGATTAACAGATTTATTTCATTTTGAGAATGCATACAAGAAAAATTGAAACCAACAGTATATTTTTCATGGAAATATTTCTAAAGATTGTATTGTTTGGGATATTGTTTAGTTTGTAGTTTTGTTGTTTTGGTTTTTTTGGGGGGGAATTGGTGCTTTACTAGGAGAGTATTATATAATTAAGTATTATTAATTAAGTTCTTCAGGGATAGCTAATGTAAGTTGACGCATTTTATGTCTTCAGTAGTGTTTCAGTGAATTTGTTTTGGTTACAGTATCCTAAGTGTCGTGGGTTTATTTTTATACTCTCTTAGAGATTAATCATGTCTTGTCTAATATTTACTGAATGTTATGACATGGTACATTTGTTGAAAGAGAAATTACAAAAAAGACTGTGTCATTAGTTGATCATAAATGACGGCTTATCTAAAAGCACTGTAAGACAGAAAAAAAAAATGGTGAAGTGCAGTTTCCAAATGTGACTTCTTATTTTAATTAGTACACATCTAATTAATGATGTCAGACTAGACCCCTTTCTCTTAAAAACAATTGTAGGCACACAGTTTATGGTGATTGGGACTGGGGAAGTGGCCAAGGCTCATCCCTGATGGGTTACAGCTGTGTAGGGCAGGTGACCAGTATTGAAGGCAAAGAAACATGGAATGCTGAGGGGTACTGACCAATCACAAAAGGGTACAGAGGGCACACAGGCGTGATGCATGTAAGATGAAGGGTGTAAAGGGTTGTACTAAAAAACAGTGAAGTGCTAATGCCTGGAACCTTCTTTGGAGTCAGTTGTACCTCCTATGTCAAATAATTACTTTAAAGAAACTCATGAGGATTGCTGAGGGTCTGAAGATCTGATAGAAAGGTCAATAAGGAATGTTTGTATGAGAGATATTTTGTCCTAAGAGATTCCAAACAAGTCCTAAGAGATTCCAAACAAGTCTCATAGCTTTGTATTACATCATGCATTAATACCCATTTAAAGTCATGCTTTTATTTATGTCTTAAAACATTTAGTGGTCCTTCTGTTCATGATTTTGTAAGTGCAGCAGGAAAATTAATAGGTTTTTTGTAAGGTAAATGAAGGTGCAGAAATTTTAAATATATTGCTACTGTCATGACAGCTTAAAATGAAAAATAATTTCATGTAAAGGACTCTAGAAATGACCATATTATATACAATGTACTATATTAGTATAATGTGCTATTCTTATGTAAAGTATTTAATTTTAATATTTATAAAGTAAGCACTACTGGATATTACAAAGGCAACTTATTACAATACAATTGGAGTATTTGCAGAAATTTATATTTTCCTGAAGGAACCTCATAAATTAAAGTGTTTGGGTGACTGTCAAATCATTTGGTTCAGGGAATGTGGTCTCTGTGCCAGTGCCACACACTTCATATGGAAAATTTGAACCTCTGTAACATTTTGAAATTTGAATTGCGAGAAGCAAGAGCTGAAACTTATAACAAAAATCTGGGTAACATAAGGAGAAGAAAGGGATCTGCATCTCTCTCTCAGACAGGTTGTTCACCAGCTGAAAGCTCTCCTCTGTCACAGTGCTCTGCTGGATGCTCCATTTGAACCCCATACTTCTAAAGGGTCAGGAGCATGTAAGATCAGCCATGCTGTCTACTAAAGTGCTGAGTCTCTGTAGTCTGAAATGTTAGGAATGTGCATGTGACAATAAAGCTTGTTGCTGAGGATGTCACTTTTTTACAAGAATGCATCAAAATTGGCAAATCTCATATGACATTTTCTCTCAGATTTATTTTTTGTGGAAAATTAGTTAATAAAAATTTGCAGTAAATATGGTTGTTGTATGAAAAAAATTTTGTTAAAAGCTAAACCAATATTTACTGACTTGGGTCTATTTTTCTCATTTTTTTCAGGTATATATCTGTTTTTTCATATACTTCAGCATCAGCAGGGAAGGTGTTGGTTAAAAAAAACCTCTTTCTTCAGTATGCTTGTCTGTTTTCTGCCTTTTTACATGGAAGAAACTTTCTATATTTTTTCTTCATTAGTGATAGGAGGAGACATATTGTACATATCAAAATTAGGATTTCACAGCTACCTTGAAGTTTTAGGAACTCTGCATTCACAACTTTAATTCATTTTTCCTCTTCTATCATAAGAAATACTGAGTTTTTTCTCTCAGCTGTTGCTGTCTTCCATTGTCTCATATTTCCATACTTCTCTGTGAAGTTTTTTTGGTCCTGCTTGACCTACTGGCCTAAAGGGCTGATACCTTTTTGAATTTGCTCTGTATAGTATATTTGTATACAGACTTTTTCAGACCAGAAACAAAATAATATGATCCAGAGGGACATTACTCTCCTAAAGAATAACTCTAAACAGTAAATAATTATTTTATATGCTCCCTCTAGGCAATGCAAACTGTGATAGGGAGATTCAGTTTGTGACCATTTGGGATACTGAGCCTCTAAAAAGAAGTGTGACTACACTATTGGCAGCTTTTTTTTTTTTCCTTTTTTAAAGTGTTTTTCATAAGATAAATCAGAGAATGCACAGAAAAAATTCTCCAGTGCTGGGAAAAACCTGCAGGAAAACCTAACATGTATTTCTATAAGTGACAATACTTGACAGACCTTGTTACTTACAAGGTGACTTTTCCTTTATGTCTTTTGTTCTGTTGCACAGCTGAGATAATATGAAGCAAAAATGTCTAACTGTTACAATGGAAATGAGAACTCTGCTTTTTGGATGATTGCAAGCGCCCTTTGTTTTGCCCTCCTGCTCAACCTGCACAGACATCTCAACAATTTTCTTTGCTTCCACTGGTGAATCTAAAGCGTTTGTTACCCACTGCTGTTTCTATTGCCCTCAATGAAGCTAAAGATCACCATTTGATCTTTAGGTGTTGTATGCAACATAATTTTTGTCATAGTTTTATAACACTCACTAGTCATTAAGTAGATGGCCTACAGGCTGAAATATGTAAATTAGCTAATTATCTGAGTGCTGACATAAAATTTAGTATCAACTCGTCTTCCCTCTAGAAACTGTCTGGCATTGTTAGCTCTGGACCTTCAGCACCTTCAATTCAGCTCAGTTTCTGTAGCTATACACTGCATAGGACCCACGTGTTTTCTGTACCACTCTTGTCATGCTTTGTGGCTTTTCTCATCTGGGTCTTTTTAAGCCTTTTTGTTGGTGTTAGACAAAAGTTATTTATGGTGTTTTTAATGCCCTCTAGTGGTACTTCTAGCTTTTATTGCAATGGTTCTGAACTAACTATGCTATGCTGAGACCTCCACGTCAGCATGAATATGCCTGGGGGCTTTCAGACGGCAGAGAGCAGCCTGTACCATCACAACCAGTTACTCCACTGGTTGTGACAGACCTGCCACAGCTGCCTAATGAGTTTGTATCAAGGTATGTGCCTCTAAACTTCCCAATGTGAAACCAGCCCTCCTGCCCATGTTTCCCTGCAGGTTCCTCCCACATGAGTTTTTGAGTGTGGTATCCCCCATCTCCCAGTCAGCCCTCTCCACTTGCCCATTAGGGTGCATGGTGTGCCATATACCCTTTCAGCTGCTTCCCACCTCACCCCAAGGAGCAGAAGAGCAGCCGCATTTGGTACATGTGTATGCCTCAGGCCACAGTTCCAAAATCTACTTGTGTACAGGCTCTTAGGAAAACCAGACATCAACTGGACCATTTCACCCATCCTCCAGTGTTTTTTCTGCTAGAACCTGGGTACATGCCATTAATTGTATAAATGCTAGTGTTTAATGCACTGTATATATATTTGGGTACATCTCAGGAGCTCAGTGCCTGCATTTCTTGTGATGCTGCTGTTATAGTTTTGGATATACTTTCTGGGGTGAAAGGCAAAAATGCAAATCTAGCTCTGAATTCCTACATATGAAAGCATGTACCTTCAGAAAGGCTATATAAAATTATGTATCGAGTTATAAAAGAAATAGACTGGAAGAGAGAAAAGGTTATGGATTCTGAGTGTCTTCATCGTTATTCCTGGCCCTTCTGATGTGCCTGTGCCAAAGAATAAGTATCTGTTACCCTGTGGTTTCTGGGCTTCCATGGTCTGTGGATTATAAAAGTTTAGTCCTAGAGACAGGGTTTATGTATGCACATTTCCTTTATATTTTAAGTTAATCCCCTGAAATATTTTTAAGTAATTAGTGGGTTGTTTTTTATTTTCAAATTTAAGATATAATTACAATCTAGCTGAAAAGAAAGAATAAAAAAAGTAACCCTTTTTTTTGGTCAAAAGAAGAGGTAAATCTTCAGCCTTTACAATTTTGCTGTGATTTATCAAAGGTATAATAATGAGTGAAACAATTCTTTAACTTCAAAATTCTTGTATAATATCAAGGTCTGTGAGATGGTGACCTATGAGATTAGGAAAAAAGGGACAGAAGGAGAATGGACATGAAAATGTATGAGTGTGTAAGGTGGAAAGATACATAAAATGAACAGTTAGGTGGTTTTGGATTAAATATAGAGGCATTAAGTGCTGCATAAAAGAGATCAAAGGAAAATTCTGCCTCTATAAATGAGTAGGCAAGTGACAAAATTTCTTTTTTTTTGTAAGATGTGAGTTGAAACTTAAGTAGGTCCAAGAGGGTGATCTAGGATTGATGGGAGGTCATTTGCAATTTAAATAATCTATCAATGAATCAAAAAATGAAAGGGATGCCAGAGTATGGAACACAACGGCTGAAGTTGAGAAAATAATTAAATTACTGTTGTGATACATTTTTGGGTGTAATGAAATACGTTGGTGAACTTTGGCTGATGAGTAGTTGTTAGAGAAAATTATATGTTAAACATTTGAGTAACTGTTAAAATGTCAGTTTATGGAGTTATGAAATCCATCTCTGACAATATAAATTTTTCATTATTCTAAAAGTTTTTCCAGACTGAAAGGTAAAGTATTAATGAACCATAACTTTGTCAAACAGTAAAATAAATTTTCTAATTAATTTATTTAAAAATTATCTTTTTGACTAAAAGTACTGAAGTGATCATCACATTATTTTATAAACATATTAATAATTGTAGGTTTTAAACAATTGCTGTAACATTACTTTGTAATTTGGACCCACTTGTCTAGTTTTCATTGCTTTCTTTAATATCTCTACTGTTTATTATGCAAGGTTCTTAGAGTTTCTCTTAGAGCTTCTTTATATAGAAATCTAATCATAGACAGGCAGAATAATTGCCAATTATATGGAGGATATACACTTTACAACTTTATTAGCTTTTAAATCTCACTAGTAAATTTTGACTTTTTTTAGGTAAATTTCACCTAGCCATCTTTCCAGAGCATAATTACAGAAATGCTAAACAACAGACTGTATGCAGATAGCAAACAGCATATGTACAGGTGGGTAAGTGTAGTTCAGCTAAAATAACACAGGGCCTTCACATAGAAAAAAAGATAAAATAATAGATACAAGGAATAAAGACTACTGTTTAAGCATCAAGACTTTCAGAGTAAGGTGACAAATTAATACTTCATGTTTATGCATTCTCTAGGTTTGAAGTTTTCATAGAAGTAACAAACCTGAAACATGAACAGAATGTAATCGGCAATGTTTGATTTCTCTACATGTGTAGAATAATGAAAAGAGCAATCTTCAGCTTGAATAAACAATTCTATGCACTGTTACAGATGTTCAATCTACTCATGTAAGAGTCATGTCAATAGAAACTTGGCAGACATTGCGTGGTTGAAGAAAAAGTTGGTTTTCATAAAGTGAAAATAGACTTAATTTCTAGAACAACTGAGTTCTAAACAGAGCTCCAGCATCCACTAGAACTAGAAACTGAGCAAAAACTAAGGAAGAATTGTCAAAATAGTGGTCTAAGATCTGGGCTCCAAAGTAATTGTACAACTCAGTGATAGATTGGATTTACCCTTCAGTTTCAGGTTGTAGCAACAGTAGAAAAGATTACAGACATGTAGCAATAAATCACCAAGACTGAAACTTTTTCAACTGGGAGTTTCAGGAGAGAAAACAGTGACATTGCTGAACTTATAGTTGTGATTGATAATTGCTGATTGTGTAAAAAGTAGTCATTTGTTGGTAACCTTTCTAATTAATTTTGGTATTTGGCTAATGAGGAGTTTAGATCTTTAAAACTCAAAGAACTACAGGCAACTTAATCTCACTTTCATGTTGAATAAACCTTTTTAAATGTTAGGAAATTGTTGCATAAAGAAGTGCATTGATAGGCATGATGCAATGGAGAACAGTTAATGCGGCTTTTGTAAAGAGGAATTGCACTTCACATTCATCTGTTGTATGAGTAAATTACTTGAGCACACAGCCAAATTTTATATGGTTGGTACAGTATGCATGCATTGGCAAGAATCTGTTGCAAAATTATCTCAACAAGGTTCTTAGGGAGATTGAACTGCCATGAGATTACAATAAAAAATACCTTTATAGAATCACTACTGTCCAAAAGAGGAAAAAAATAGGTTGGTGTTAACAGAAAAAGCAGTGTGTGAAGTCTCTGGTGTTGCACATATTGTTTCCTGTGTGTTGTTCCACTACAAAATAACAGAAGAGTAAAACTCATTGTTCAACTGGACTGTGATCACCAGAATTAAAAATGGTACTGGCAAGGGTAATTTTGATAATGAACCGTAGAGAATGACTTCTATACAAGGAAAAATTTTATAAGCAAGGTTGCTCAAATTTGGAAAAGGGATGAGTAAGGATGGTATAGTTGAAATATATGAAGTCATGAATGGCAGGTCAGAAGTGATTTAGGATATCTTATTCACCATTCATGACACAAAAACCAGCCAGTGCCCAAGTAAATTACCAGGCTGAAGTGTAAATTTCTTTTCATATAATACATAATTAAATTGTGTAACTCATTGCTGCAGGATGTTTTTGATGCCAAAATATAAATCTGCTCAAAAAGCAATTAGCTGAATGGATGGAAGTAAGCCTCCTTAAGGGCTATTAACTACAATGATATGGGTACAACACTAAAACCTCTTACTTACAAAAGGAGTCTTCATTGAGAGAAGTGCCTGACTTCTTTTTCTTTACTTATGCACTCCTGCAAAAATCCAGTCTCAACCATAATAGGAGCTGAGATTCTGGGCATTATGGGTCTCTAATAACATGAATAGTATTGTCATAATCCTGTCTGATTAGCCCTGAGAAGGATTCAGGGGTCTGAATGGAAAAATGGGCACATACAAAGCAGTCCCATGGGAAGACAAGAAGATCACCAGCAACTGTTGCATGAAAAAATAAAGAGGAAATAAGTGAGGCAGTAAAAAGTATGGTTATTTTATCAAGATCTAATTATGTCCTACCCTGTGCAGAGTATATATATATATATATATATATATAATTAGTTTGAACACTAGAATGGATTTAAAATTCTATAACATTTAATTAAAATTTTCAATAAAGTTTAAGCTCAATTAAATAAATTAGTTATCATATCTCTTCTTATGATGGCATGCCTGTACAATCTTCATTCCAATTGAGAGATCAAAGACATAACAGAAATACTCCTAGGAGTTTATTTTATTCTTTATATAATGCTACATCTCTGGGCTGAAATTAATATAAATTTCATGACTGGTATGCCTGAGATGGCCTCCAACCATCACAGCACCCACAAGTGCTCTGTGCACTAAAAACCCCAGGTCCTGTGGTCATCTTCCCCAACTGGCTCCCTTGCCAGCTGTGTCAGAAAGTTTTCTTCCACAAGCTCCAGGAACTCTTAGACTATTTTCTCTCTATTGCATTGTATTTCCAGTTTATATCTGGCAAGTTGAAGTGGAGCTAAATATTTCCCCCCTTTTTTTTAAGGGATGGGGTAAAGAACTTTCTTTTTTAAACGTTGTTTTATTTCAAGTTAAAGAAAGGTCTTTGAATAGGTTTCTTGTAATCAGGAATTTTTAAGGGCTACAGCTAGCACTGAGAAAGTGAAGATTCAGAGTAGTGTTCTCATTACACTTTCCTTCCCTTTTCAAGACTGTGCAGAAAGAAAGCCTTCTCTTTCAGTCATTTTGTTAATGACCTTTGTCACCAGTCTTTGAACTGAGCTGAAGGCTTTCTGTGAGGGTTTCTGCCATTCTTACACAGAAGTCTCTGATGTAAACACTAAGAAGAAGGTTTAATTGATACGCTTAAAATAATTAGAAAGCAACAGTGCTCAGCAGGGCTGTTTAGGACTAAAGGCTAACAAGGAACCAAATCCCCAGACAACTATGTGATCATTAGGAAAACTCAGAGATAAAACATGACATTTTGGAGAGTTTGGTTTCAAAGTATTTAAAAGAAAATAAAAATAATGACAAAATAAAGTAAAACAAAAAACACCCACCCCTCCACCCCTTCCTCTAAAACTTGCAGAAATAATGCTGTGGAAAAGAAGTGGAATTTTAACATCTGTGAGTGCATATGCCTTCCATTTAAAGTAAACTATTTTAATATTGCTTGCAGCTGGGAGACTTTAGAGTTGACACATTCTTGTGAGACTTTTGTATGTAGCACTTAAAAAAGCAATACTCTTTCTAATGCATGATATTTCATTTTCTTTTTCTTTATTTATTGTACTACATTTTATTTTTTTTAATTTTATTTTTTTTAATGTGGAGGTATATGTCCATCTATCCAATACCAATTTATTCAGCTGAGTAGTAAGGTCAAATTTGCTGACTCTTTGAAACAATTGAAAGTTCATTTAGGGTAAAGACTCTATGTGTTGCCCATGAGTCATCTTCTTGGAATATGAATAGTACTACAGCCTGTCCAGATTATGTCACTCATGTTATGAAAGAGGATGAGGACTTCTGTAGTTCAGCCTTCCAAATTATAGCTAAAATATGCTCGCTTCAGAGTTTAGAATAAGTAGCCTCCAATTTGCAGACAAATTAATGTATGTTTTAGGAAGGGCATGTGTGTATTAAACTGTGAGATGACTATCTATTGCTATAGCTGATTTTTACTGCTTGGATCTAGTAGTTTTCATTATTTCCTGAACCCAGGTAGTAACAAAATTATTTTTGCACACAATTTGTTTCTACTGCCATTTTACTGCATGTCCTATGGAACAGTTATCAAATGACTGTATCAAGTATTCCACTGAAATTAATTAAAAGCACTGTATTTGCAGTGTAGTGAATTGCTAATGAGTCTCATTAAAGTCTTAAGATAACACTAATTGCATGTCCACGACTGGAGGATAAGCTCCACCGGCTTTGGTGTTTTCCTTACAGATACAGGGGCTGTACAAGCTCAGTGCACACACCTTGGTTAATGGCGTTATCCGGACTGTGCATCATGACCCTGCCTGCATGTGCAGGACAGTGTGGTTTCCATGGCACAATTGTTGCGGGTGAGACACATCCAGCACTCCAATTGCCCAACATCAGCTGTGGAGACAAGGCAGAGGTAAAGCAGAACTTTTGGGTAAGTGTCTGAGGGGTAAAACTGGGACACAGAAAAACGAACTGGCTGTTTGATTTCCACCTAACAATACTTCCTTAACTGATGCTGGCACTCATATTCCTATAATGAATAATGGTGTATATCCTTAGTAACCTTCTCTTTTGTTTAGTGAAAGACAGTACAGGCATTTTCTTCTCTCATCTGCTTTTGCAGCAGCAGCAGCAGTGGTAGCCTTGAGTAACCCATACTTTTAAGGATGTGCTTTCTGACTTTCTAAAACTCTCTGAAAAGTTATAATTCAATAGCTTGGTATTGTAAAAATGGGTGAATAAGACTTAATATGATTTTCACCAGCACTAACTGATATTATTGTGCTCCTCTGAAGAATAGGGAACTAATAAAAACTTATTTTATAAGTTTGGGATATCACCCCAAAACTCCATGTTAAGAAAGATCCCCAAAACGTTTTTATTTTTTTTAATAAAAAGGTATAATTTTTATTTCTACTAAAATTTTTATTTGTAAATAAATGGGATAAATATGGATCAGCTACTCATAAGATGAAAGAGATGACAGGGACACATAAAATTTTGGAGGTGAAAAGAGCAAAATTCAAGACTTTGAAATATATAAAAAAGCAGATGTATAGTGAACTATATAGATAGGAATTTGGGGAATTGTAAAAATATGTACACATTAAATCTAGACTTTATGATGTGGAAATAGAAATTAAAAAGTGAAAAAAATAAAACCATCAAAAATTCCCTCAAACCCCAAACTCTTCAGTAAACAAAGCTGCTTCTTGAATTTATTTGAAAAAAGCAAATACAAGTGTTCTAGTAAAATGTGAGAATTTTCATTTGGTTGAAAATCCTTTTCTATGTTTTAAGGAGGCCAAAGAGAAAATAATAACAGAACAAAATCTCAGCAAATAAGATATAAATCACTCAGAAGACAACATGCAGATGAGAAGTATCTGATATGTCAACAAATGATGTCAAACAGTGGAAATGTCTTTCTGAAAAAATTAACAGGCTTTGTAAATGAGGGACACATTATGTATACCATCTTGATATTGAGTCTAAGGATATTATCTTCCATATTTTTCTAAATAAGAAGAAACTATTTTGTACATGTTTGATGAGCATGACTGATAGAATTTTCACATTTATTGACTATTCACAGGTAAAAAGGAAGGAGGTACTGGACAGTATATGAGAGCGATTTGAAGGTAGCTTTAGTTCTACTCAATGTTTTATCAGACAGGATAGTGTAGTGGAAAATCTGACAGAATGAATCATAAGGGTGTTGCAGACATCTTTTTATGAAAATCCTTTCCTTAGGATTTTTTCCTCCTGAGAAGCTGAGAGGCCTCAGGAACAAGTGTAAACAATGGTTATCTGCTGCTGTGGAATGCAACAGGTGTGTCTGTGATTGGTCTCATCTGCTTGTTTGTAATTAATGGCCAACCACAGCACAGCTGGCTCGGACAGAGAGTCTGGGACAGCTGCTTTTGTTATCATTCTTTTCTTTCTATTCTTAGCTTAGCTAGCCTTCTGAGAACCTTTTCTTCTATTCTTTTAGCATAGTTTTAATGTAATATATATAATAAAATAATAAATCAAGCCTTCTGAAATATGGAGTCAGATCTCCGTCTCTTCCCTCATCCTGGGACCCCTGTGAACACCGTCACACAAGGGTACTAGAAAGACAGAGGGGATATTCAAAACAGTCTTCAGAAGGAGGAATTAATCTCAAATACCTGGACATAATAAAAAAAATCAACACTTGCACAGAAATAATGAAATGCACAAATGCAAACTTATGAGAAACTGATCAGTTTGTAGAAAGGATTAAAGGATCACTATGAATGCAATCAATCATATAGTCACAAATCACAGAGGCAACTCTGATAATAATGCTGTCCTCCATTCCCACATAATTTCATAGCAATATTCTATCCACCTTTTATCACTGGGCTCTGAGAGAGGTGTAGTTCACCTAGAGTTCATCCAGAGTAGGACACTGAAGAAAAGAAGTAGTCGTAAAATCAAATCCTGCTAAGTAGCACTGAGCATCTTAGGTTATAAAAGGAAAGCCCTAGAGGAAAGGATGAAGGAGTAAGTCTTTGGGTACCTAAGGATACATGAAGATAAGAGATTGCTGCACAACTATTCTACATATAGTCACTTTCTGTGGTATGGTGTGTGTATGTTTTGAGGGACTACATGGAAAAGAGGGGGTTATTTATGTGAATGGGATTAGACGGGGTAGTTTCTACAGAGTGGTGAGAATACCAGCAGTAGGAGAGACATCAATGACAAACACCTTGTGCACCTTGAAGCTTATGGTCTCATTGCAGTGTTTCAGAAAGCCTTTGAACTATGAGGAACAGAAAAAATAAAAGAAAAATAATCAAAATCACTGTGTTGGCCCACAGTCTATATTCACAAAGACATCAGTTGTATCTTTCTATCTTGCAGTGTCTGTGAATCTTTGTGCATTGCTCTATTCATCTCAGCTGTCTGGTAAGGGGAACAGGTTGTAATAAATAGAAGGTGATAAGAATAGGTTTTGTATTAATGAGTTAGGAAATAAAAGGTGTTTTCTATAGTATTGGGATTTTTTTCTGTTGTTGCTGATGTTGTTTATCTGCCTATTTTCATTATCTTTAACTCTTTATTCAATAACTCAAATATTTTTAAGTGTTCTTTCCTTTTATTAGGAGTTGATGGCATCCTTCTATGTAGAAAACCTTCTCATAAATATGTATGCTATTTTCTTAGCACCCTAATTTAGTGGAATATAACAGCAGAAATCTGTTGGCATTGTTAATGACTCATTTTCTTTTAAGAGAGGAGATGTTTGAAGTTGATTTAGGTATAATAATTTCAAAACTAAATGGTATGAGCAGAACTGAGCATAATATTTTGGAGTGTCCTGAAGAGGGTCCTGCTGTAATATTAATCACTCTTTTTTTCCTAAATTGTTCTTTGAAGTACTTTTCATTTTCTTCTTTCTTTTCCTCCTTTTCAGTGTTTTGGGCTACAAAGGGATTTCTTAAAAATATTCTTATATTCATCTACAATATAAAAGCATATTTTACCATAACTTTAAGTTGATGAACATACCTTATAATCACAAATAAATAGCAAATATATATATTAGCATGTATTACAATAGTTTCAAATAGTGATATGGAATTCTTAAAGTTAGAGAAATTTGGAAGAAACATGGCATATACCTTTAACAAATGTGGCTAAAATTTTGAAGACCTTGTATTAGAGTACAGAGTTATATGCCTCTCACATGGTCTGACCCATCATAATACCTCATTGAAAATCTGTCAAATCTTTTTGAAGACTTTTTATTTCTGTTAGACATATCTTGGAATGGCTGATCCAATGAAGAACTGTCCAACAATAGCTCATGCAAACTCAGCAGATACAATGCACATACTGAAAAATAAAAAAGAACTAAAAAGCAGTTCCCTGGTTTTCTTTCCTTTTTTTTCTTTTCTTTTTTTTTTTTTTTAATTTCTTTCTAATTTTTTCTATTTTTTCTTTTTTTTTTCTTGTTGTTGTTGTTAAAGCCCAAAACTTAATGAAAATCAAGGCAAGAGGAAAGAAAATCTGAAGGTTAGACATAGCCTTTTTTTAATTGCTGCTGGTGACACATCTTTTCTCTTTGGATACTGCAATAAGATACAACAGCAGGTGAAATGGATGCAGTGAAGAACATCTGGCTGAGAGGGTGTGCTGGATCTAAACTAATTTCTTTTCTGCTAGTCTGTCCTTTTGCAGGTTACTTTATTCTTTCTTCTATCCCCCCTTTCTGTCTGTCCTTTGCACTAAGGTTTTACACATGCATCAGCTCTTCTTGGTATCATGAAGAAAATCATTCAAAGGAAAGGAATTATTGCTCTAATTGAAGACCCTTAGAACATAGAGCATGCACACAAGAAGTACAACAGATGAGTCTTGAATTGCACTCTGAAGTCTCACATTGCCTAATTTAGAGTAGTTTTACTGGATCCTGTAGAAATATTCTTTAACTGTTTCACAGATGTAATCAATGTGTTAAGACTGTTACGTTAAGACCTTTACTTGGCATAATCTTTTATGGAAAACAGATGGAAGTTTTAAATCTTTAAAATGGGCTTCATTTTTCAGTGTCAGTGCATGGTGCATTGACAATAAATTCCCACAAGAATTTTAGAGAGCATGATGGCACACTGCTGTGGTCAGACATAGAGAAAGGAAGATGCATACAAGCTAAGAAATGAGATCTGTAGGTGATTTGTTTTACTGACAATTGCATGGGTTTCTTTGAAGAGAGTTGACTGCTTGACTCCTGATTTATACACAATAGTTTAAACAGGTACAGTGTCAGTTTCCTAGGTCCTCCCTAGAATGGCAGTGTTTGTTACAAGGCTTAGCATGCAGGTGAGTTGAGGAAAGTGTTTATGGTAATGTTTTTTGTCTTCTCAGTCGAAGACGTACTGAACTGAGTTTGCAACTGAATATGAAGTTTATTATACTAATTATAATTTTCTTAAAGCACTTAAAATACCTGAAGTATATGAACAATCATTGCCTAGAATGTTACTGAATGATGGTGACTATCACCTAGTTATTGCAACTGAAAGTTCACGAGATAATATTCATAACAGCAATATTGATATAGCTGGGTGCAATTTGCACAGGAGAACAAGAGACAAAAAGAAGACAGAAGGCTAATATTCTTGAGATTAAAATTGGAGAGTAAAATGCCTGTTGGTTAAATATTTTGGTTACATGTTACAGAAAATGAGCAATTGCTGTGGTTTGTGCCTCAAGCTTCCAAGGGTAGAAAAGAATAACAATCGCAGACCAGCTGCAGAAATTAAAATTATGTCAGATTACTGTGCAAAACATCAGATTTTTAATCATATGCATATACCAGCCATGAAATAATGATCCCAGTCCTATGATGAGTTAGATAGCTTTTCCAATTCCATATGTGATGACTTGGTAGTCAAAGAAAGTGAAAAATCACACCTAAAAGAAAAACCTAACTAACAATAAGTAGTGGTAGGTTTAAATACGGAATAAATAGTTGCTGTGTGTCTGTCTTTGTACCCAGTGACAGGTGATAATCCCACTTTAACCTGGCTACATAGAATTTTGTAGTTATAACATGCAATATTAATGTGATATGAAGTTGATACATTCTGCCTGTGAGGAGTGTTTTTATTTATCACATTCTGGAACCTTGTGCTAGTAGCACAACAGCTGATGTTAATAGTGCAAGGCCAGGACACTGTCCAGATGCACGTCCCTTTCTGGAGAAAGTGGCATCTCTGCTTCTAATAGTTTCCTTTCCTGGTTTGGGTTTGCTTTGTAGACATACTCTTGTGCAATTTCCACATTTAAGCCTAGTAACTCAGGAGATAACACATTTTCTATCTTGTTTTCAGTAAGAAAATAATTTTTTAAATGTTTGAGAAACTGAGACCTGAGAGTGCCTATAATATTTACATATTGATTGACATAGACAATGCCAATGCTATGAGTGTTTTAAAGATCTATGCAAACAGTGTAATTGATTAATTTGAATAGAATTAACATAATTCTGCTGAAATTTGTTATCCCCAGTGAAGAAATGCTATGACCACCAGTTAGGATACTGACACATAAAAACAGTAAACAGTTCATCTTGGAGAAAAGTGGGCCAGTGTATCTGAGGACAGGTAATAAAATTCAGCTCCTCAATGGAAATAACGAGGTCACTTTCAGTGAAATATAGTTGGCAGCAAATGAAATGTTTGCATCCATGTTTGCTTCCAGTCATGCTGGCTTAGACCTGACATTCATCAGGACAAAAGCTGGGAAGGTATCTCCTTCTTCTCAGCTGGAAAGTATGAATAAAAATATTGCATTGAATAATGGATGTTGAATATCCTAATTTATGACTCAATTTACTACCCCTATTTACTAAACTACTAGATGCTCTCAAAATCAAAATAGGAGAATATGCCAGTTAACAGATAGGAGCCTATGTCTTCCTGTTTTAGTATTAAAACTAACTTTGAGGACATGAGCAGAGAATGTTCTGAACTGAGATATGCATTATGTTATGGACACCTTCTGTCAGATGGCTGATATGAGAGAGAACTGCAGGGTACAAACCTTTCCAAGCCCTTGGAGATGGCTTGGAAGAAAGTTCTCAGAAAATTAGTTTCTTCCTTGCTTGACTAATTCATATAAAATAAAATGAAACAGAGTAAAATAAATGTTAAGTACTTGCAAAGTAACTGCTGCATATGTTTCAATGGCAATATTCCCCACACTAATTGTACTTCAGGAAAACCAATCTTTCTTTTCTTTACCCAAATTATGTGCCTGCACAGCTAAAAAAAGACCAAGAGGAACTTCTGCAAACTGTTCATCAGCAGAAAGCTGTAACTTCAGGCATTCTAAAATGTAGTGTGGACTACATGTATACAAACATCTTAGAAAAGCTTCAGAACATTTATGCACTCACGTATATGTGTTGGTATGGTCTTCACAGTATTTTTTAGTAGAGACTTAGACTCCCTGACAGAGTCTTAGTCTCTTTTAGAGACTCTTTAGATTACCTCTAAAGAAACGAAGAAAAAAAGTGAAGTGGATGTGATGGTTTGACCTTGGCTGGCCACCAGCTGCTGTACCACTTACCTTCCTCAACAATACAAGGAGAGAAAGTACTGCAACAAGCTCATGGATCAAGATAACGACAGAAAAATCACCACTTACTGTCATGGCCAAAACAGACTCAACATCAGGCAAGAAATGCAACTTACTGTCAATCAAACAGAGTAGGATAATGAGAAGAACAAATCTAAAAACACCTTCCCTCCACCTCTCCCTTTCTTGCAGGCTAAACTTCACTCCCGGCTTCTCCTCACACGCAAGCCCCAGGAGAATGGAAGTTACAGTAAGTTCATTACATGTCTCTAATACTCTTTCCTCCTTACCCCCTTTCCCTGCTCCAGTACAAGGACCCACCCAAGGGACACAGTCATTCCAGAGCTTCTGCAACACAGATTATTTCCTCATGGGCTGCAGTGCTTCACATACTGTTCCAGTGTGTTCCCTATTCCATAGGGTGCAGCCTCTCAGGAACAAACTTCCTCAGGGTGTGTGTCTTCTGAGACCCAAAGATTTTTCTCCCAGCAAGCCTGTATCCAGGTGGGCTTCTCTCTCCATGGAGCCACAGGTCCTGCCAGGACCCTGCTCCAGCATGAGCTTCTCACAGTGCCACAGCCTCCCTCAGGCATCCCCCTGCTCCAGCAGAGGGTACTTCACAAGCTACAAGTGAATCTCTGTATCCCTGTGGAATTCCATGGGCTGCGCCATGGGCTGCAGGGGAATCTCAGTCCCTGACCTTCCTTTTCCACTGACCTTGTTGTCTGCAGGACTGTTTCTTTCAGATATTCTCTCCTCTCTCCCAGCTGCCATTTAATACTTTTCCTTCTTTTTAAACATTCTAAATCCCAATGCTCCTGATGAACTCAGCTGTGGCCAGAGACAGGACTGTCTTGCAGCTGGATGAAAATGGCTCTGTCAAGGCATGGGGGGAGTTTCTGACGTCTTCTCACAGAGGCCACCCGTGCAGTATCTCCACTACCAAAATTTTGCCATGTAAACCCAATGAAGTGGAAAAGGCAAGAAGGATCTCTATTTAGGCTATGAACTGTAATGAACTCTGTTATAGTGAGATAAACATATAAAGTATTTTCAGGACATATAGAAATGTATGTTCCAAGTCTGGTAAAAAAAATTAATAAAGAAGGTGAAGATTCATCAGAGCAACTCAAGAGTTTAAGACTGCAAAAGGTACTAAATGAATTTTATAAGGAAGAGCAAGTCACTCTGACCACATATAAAACACTGAAAAATTGAAAAAATGAAGGATTTCTGAGGAAAAGAAAAAATGCCTTACCACATGATGTGATTAAGTTTTAATAATTCCAGTTATATTAATAGGCTATTTTATTAGGGAAGAAAATGTAGAAAAAGTAAACTCTCCAGCACAATTTTTCTAGTCATAATCCTCCTGATTCATTGAACAGATTGAATAATACCGTATGAAATTTAGTGATTAATTGAGATTATGTAATAGTATAAGGTGAACTTGTAAAGTATTAACCTAAATAATGTGGTTACCAACTTCATCTAGCTATAGCTATTGTTAAAACATTAAGGTGAACATGATATAAAAAAAAAGATACATGGGAAAAATAGAAAGATAGTTTGCATTTTTTAAATTGAATTAACAGGTTTTATCACCCTAGAATGGCTAATGAATCCTGAATGTCTGTGTGTCCTTTCATTGTTTTACCAAATAGCAAGTAAATATTGTGTTTGCTATATTTTTCTTTAAAAATACCTCATTACTGTAATAACTATCCTACACAAAAAAATATATCTCTGAGTAGAGATGTTTCTATTTATAAGCAAGTCTGTGGAAAGAAATGCCGTGTTTTAAACCATTTGGGTCCTTAATTTCTGTTATATAATGGTGCAGTACATGATTTAGAGGAAAACATGGTGGTGAATAAAAGCGTATATTTCCCGATGACAAGAAAAAATGATATTTTGTAAAAAAACAATACTTTAAAAAATTTGCAACTGGCAAGTTATGAGATTGTTCCAACTCGCATTGAACTAAACAGCCATGGACTGGCCACAGAATGAAGCTAAGTAAAATTAAAGCAAAGTTAGTTACAAAGGACTATAATGATGTTTTTGGTATTAATTTGGGGGAGCATTGTAGACAATTGAACAATAACACTATGGGTAAAAGTAAAAATTGTAAATAGTTTGCATATATGATTTTGCATATATGATTTTGAGACAAAGTTACTGAAAACTTATTTACATTCCTTTCAGACTAGACTACACTGAAATGCATTCTCGCTCATTTTCTCTTCAACCACTGGTATATTTGCTGGAGGAGAAAATGCCTTTTTCATAAAAATCAAAGGGAACAGTTTTCTGTTATTATTGTGGGGGTTTGTTTTGCTTTATTTTGGTTTTGGGGGGACAGTTATTTTAAACCACATAGAAGGTTCAATTCAACAATACCCCACATGTCCAGCCAAGATTAAATCACATTTAACAGAGCAGTTCTTTCTCTTGGAAAAACCCTGGTTTTGTTGGCATGGCATACATATCTGGCATGAATCTGACATATCAATTTCTCTATCCCTCTGAATCCTGTGCACATACCTGTCCTCCTCTTACAGCAACTGGAGTCTCTCTTGTGGCTGATCTCTCCATGGCAGCCAGTCACATACTCGAAGGCCAGCCTCACAGCTAGAATTTCTCCTTATGCCTCTTTTTATATGTTCCTTTTACAAAAGCTAAAAGAAGTTTCTTGAGAGACTTTAAAGCCAGTCGCATGTTCTCCATTCCTTTTTCTCCTGGCTTGACTGATGAATTGCATTGTCTATGATTGGTTGTAGACTTTTTCAAGGCATAAAACCCACATCTCATTGCCTGCAGCTGTATTAAATGGAAGATTAAATGTATAGCTAATATTGACCTGGTGCGCAAAATAGCTAAGGATTTTCAGAAAATGTGAATTTTTATGTGCTAAGGCACCAGAAAGAATATTTTGAATTTGTTTTGACTTCTTCCTGTAAAAAACATTTTCCTTTACCTCATTTCTTTAGCTCATCCAGGCGTGATTGAAGCTGGATCTTGATCTAGCGTAAAATAAATGTAATCTGATAAAATAAAATTTAAAGATAGAAAATAAATATCTGAAAAGTTTTATTCTCTTATGAAAGTAAGAAACAGCAACCTGAACTTCTGCCTGACTAGAAGTTACACCTCTTTAAATGATCTGCTCTTTACAAATTGTCTATTTTAGCCCTTTGGTTTTCTTACAAGTCAGAAAAGACAAATATTTTTGAAGGCATTAGGACAGGCTGTGGCATAAACAATCAGTCTTCTGGACAAGATACAAAAAGTTCAGGCTTCATGATGAAAAGAAGTTGAAACTATTGTTATTTCTATCAGTCACAGACGGTTTTGAGTAAGACTAATTAAAAGGGAATAATTTGAAACTGTGACTGTGCAGGAATATATTTTGTCACTAACAGCCAATCATGAAGTAGGAGGGTGACAGAGAAAGTGTGTTCTCAGAATACTTCAAATCCTTGACAATTGCTATTAAACTAATTGGGAGCAGGGTAAGACACCTTCCAAGGGTAACTGTTTTCAACTCGATTCGGCAAAACAAGTTAAGCGCATATTTAAAGAAAAGATGCAATTCTAATTTCATTCAATAAAGCAGGAAGCTCTTTCTCCTTTATGTTTTCTCCATGCTGAATGTATATTTAAAATCATAGCTGGGAAAAAAAATTATCCAATGGAAGAAATCTCCCTTAAGGTAAAAAAGATTAAAAAAAAAAATCTGTGATATTTCTTTTTGGATACATTTACCAAGCACAATATAGAATGTCTGCAATCATACAGGATTTCAGGTGTGGAATTTTCTTGATTTGTTTCTTTTCAGACTTTTTTTTTTATAACTTAAATTAAAATCCCATATAAAAAGCCCATATAAAGTCAGTGGAAGAGGTACAGTTCAATGAGTTTCCGCTAGTTTGCAGAGTTCAGTAAGAAAAGGGAAATTATTTTCATGACTCTTTCAAAAAGGAATTTCTTTAATTTTGGTGAGAACATTTGATCCTATAAAGCATTTCCTAATTAGTCCAATAAAGCACATAATCTATTTTTTTCATTATTTACTGAACTAGCATGTTTATTACCATTTTTATTACAAGAGTTTATTGATTTTTTCATAAAAGCAGCTCACTGCAAATTTCTTGCCTGGTAATTTATTGTATCAAATTCACCTAGAAATTACAGTAGTCCATTTTGAACTTCCAATTTCATGCAGCCACTCATGCTTCCAATATTCATGAACATGTGAGCATAAGCAGTCATCATTAAAGTGGTGCCTAAAAACAAATTACTTCAGGTCATGTGAATTGAGATCATGATCATGTTTAGTGCAAGGAAATTCTGAACAATGCATAGCAAGATTTAATGTGCTCTAGGCACAGAATAAAACTACCTACTACAGCTTTCCAGTATTATGTCATTTCATATAGATGCAATGTAATTTTGAGGCAGCAGGCTATTGCAGATTTAAAACAGCATGTACATGTGTGAAAACATGCTGCACAGACCACAATGTTAAATATATTGCATCACTGTATAAGAAAAATTGTCTATGCTTCTAAAATACATAGAAAGGATTGTAGGAAGAATCATAAAAGTAGTGTGGCCAGCAGGTCAAGGGATGCGGTTCTTCCTTTCAGCTCTTGCAAAGGCCTCACCTGGAGTACTGCATGAAGTTCTGGTGCCCACAACATATGGACATGGAACTATCGGAACAAGTCCAGAGGAGGGCCATAGAGTTGATAAGAGGACTAAGGCACTTCTACTATGAAGACAGGCTAAGACATTTGTGGCTACTCAGCCCATAGAAGAGAAGATTCCACGGACAACTCACAGCAACATTCCAGTATTTGTAGAGGGCCTGTTGGGAAACCAGAGTGGGACTCTTTATTACAAACTGCAGTGATAGGACAAAGAGCAATGGGTTCAAACTGAAAGAGGGGAAATTTAGGTCAGATAATAGAAGAAATTCTTTATTGTGAGGGTGGTGAGTCACTGGAAGAGGCTGCCCAGAGAAGTTGTGGATGGCCCAACCCTGTCAGGTTTCAATGGCTGGTTGGATGGGACATTGGGAAACTAGTCTAATGGGAAGTGTCCCTGTCCCTGGCAGGGGCATTGGAAATAGATGATCATTAAGGTCCCTTCCAGCCAAACTATTCAATGGTTCTATGATTTGAAATCAAAACAGAGGACTATGGAAATCAAATTGGTTTACTGAACAAACACTAATTGGCATTGGAGTATTTTGAGATAACTATTCAATAAATTTTTTGAAAGTGAGTAAATGCATGCAGTAGAATGACATTCATCTCCTTCTATGTCACCCTGGTTTTTAAAGATTTTCTAGGCCTTCTCCCTAATGAAAGAGTTTTCTCTCAGTCCTGACTATAGATTTATTTTGCAAGCAATATAGACAAAGACAGAGATTCTGATTAGATATGAAATGAAGTTAAAATTAATATTTGAACATTGAAAGTTATAATTTCAACTCTCTCTGAGTTACAGTACTCTGTTTTCTTGAAATTATAGTTTAAAATGTTTCACAGAGCAACTAATCCAAAAAGTCAGCTCTTCCTGTTTGACTATTTATAACTGGAAAATCATGTGAGAGAAAAATACAAGGGTATATAAGCTATCTAAATGTGTGTGAAAATCAAAATCCTCTTTGTAAACCCAAGTTTTAAAAGGTTGCAAAAGGTCCCTGATTTGCAGTGAATATCAGATCAATAATTCAAAATGAAAAATTTCTCCCATGAAATCCTGAGACTTACAAAGATGGAAGAATGTAAATATTTTCTATAAATTTTTAAGGGTTTAGGTGTGGCTACTATTTATATTTAGGGTAAAAATGAGCTTATTTTTAATTGTTCATTAATTAAGTTTTCCTTGCCCAGATCTTCTGATTTTTGTCATCCAATAAGTTGTTCTTCTGCTGGGCACCTGTGAGTAGAGGCATCAGCATTTCATTGTAGTGTGTCCTAAAAACACTGGGGGTAATGGAAGACCAAGGAGGAACATATGTGGGAATTAATTTTTGCTTTTAAATTGTAAGGATTTAGAAGAATAGTTTTAACCTTCTCTTCCATAAGCTCATAAACAGCAGTGCCCAGAAGTTCATGGCTGCAGACAACTCAAATTGAACATTCAGTTTTCAGATGCTTACAACTCTATTCTCTAGTAAATAATTGATTAACAAGTCATTTTAAAAATTAAGACTTCATTTCTTCCTTTATACTCAATTGACAGAAAGAAAATTGTGCACTTATTGATAGATGTCCTTGAATCACGGGCTGATGATTTCCCAAATGTTAATTTCTCTGCTGACACTGCTGATTCATGAAGAAAGCCTGCCTTAATATAATGACAGATCTCATAGTTAAATATATTTTTGGTGTGCTCTCACTAATATTTCTAAGAGTGAGATAAGCATTAGAAATTATAGTGATGTCCAGATGTTTTAGCCTAAGGGAACTAGAATAAACCTCTTCTTATTGTTTTCCATTTTCTGTCTTCTGGGAATTCAACACTGAGGTAGATGGACTGTCTTACCATATACTTTAGAAGTAAATGAAGTGTCTATTCATTATTTCAGATGGTCTATTTGCAGTGTGCTCTATATTTCTGTTTCACCTAACCATTGCTACAAACATTTGGTTTCACTACAGAAATACTTTTTTAACTGCTGCTGCATTTGACCTATGCAAGAAAAGTTGTCTCTCTGTTCCAGATAATTTTTGTTAACATTTTCTTAAAAGGTGCCAAATATTTAATGATCATAGACACAATTTTATGCTTGGATTTAGACAAATTATCTTCTGTTTCTAAAGCTTTTCTCCATTGTGATCTTTAGTAAGTCAGTTAAGGCTCTTTTTAAAAAGTGCTGCCCAAAAGTAAACTTATGTCTTTGGGGTTGGTCCTGGGCAGGGACAGGAGTTGGGGCCAAAGATCCTTGTGGGTCCCTTCCAACTCAGCATATCCTGTGATTCTGTGAAAAGCCATTAGATGACCTTGACCAAGGTCCTATTAGTATAAAAAATTTGGAAGATGATGTCTTTGGGAAAAGTAATTTGAGGATTAAATACTGAATAGAAAATGTTTTTTTAATTAGGTGTCATGTAAGTACATATATTATGTTATGTATTTATTTGCATGTGTATATTCCATTTTCTAGTCTCTCTGTATGAAAACGCACTTGCTGATATAAATGGAGACCTGGACTCCAGCTGGGTTGTTTCTGGATTTTAGCTGTTCAGACAGAGCTTCCCTCCACAATCATTCTCTGTGTGCTGGTGACAGTGAGGTGAGGGACTGTAGAGCAAGCAGAATTCTAATGGCATTTAGAATTAAAGCGAAGTAACAAGCAGTCAGGAGCTGCCAGGTCAGCCACATTTCTAAAACAGAACTTGAAAAAGATAAATTCAAAGCAGCGGAATTTAAGCATAGATGTATGTGCTGCAATTGGGAAATAACTCAGGAACTGCCATGTAGCCCAGGAACTAAGATGTCCAATTAACTACTGCTGCAGAAATGATTCAGAATTCAGTGTAAGCATTCAAAAATGTTTTTTTGTATGCTTATCTGAAGAATCACTGAAGTATCCACCTCTTTGCACTTTACAAAGGTAGTATTGAGTTTCCTTGCAAACTTTGGGGTTTTTTTCCTCTTCATATAGAGACAATTTTTTATGAAGGTATGATTAAACCTAGTAAACATTAACATTTTGCTTGTCAGCTTTATGTCCAGGTCAGAACTGTGCCATATATATTCACCTCTATGGAAGGTGTGTATCTTTTGCTGTCTGATGTTTATTCCTTGCCCTTTCGTAATTTTCTATTTCAACTATATTTATTTTCAGGAACTTTTACTTATTGTATTTACTTTTAACTTATTGACAACCATCTCTTGGTCTTTACATGCAGGAAGCCTAAAGATACAGTCTGACCTAACACTTGCAAGGATTTCAGAAATTGTAGGGTAGAACAATTGTAGGATGAAAAGTGCCCTTGGTAGATAACAGAAGCATCAGATGTAATTCTTGAAGTAAATATGGTAAAAGATGCTGCAATTAAAAAGGCACTGAAAATGCCAGACACCAGCCCTATCCTCTGGTCTGTGGTTTGTTCACAGTCCTCTAGGGCAAACTTGCTGGTTATTTTATTCTCTTTTTAGTGGCAGCCCGTCTAGTCATCTCTTTCTAATCAAAGTCTAATTGAAATTTAATTCATCCAGGTAGGTGTCATTAAAATGAATTAATTAATCTCTTTGAATGCCAGGAAATTAAAAAAAAATACAGTATTGTTATTTTCTATTTTAGAAAACTCTTTTCATCCAGAGTGAGACTGCAATTGCAGTCACAACCAGCTGTTTACATGCTGGTATATATATTCACACACACAATATATGTGGACATGCACACATACACAGTCAGAACTGGAAGCAATAATTAATTTTCTTGCAAATGGAAATGTCTGTCTGATGTATAGATAGGTAAAGGCAGCAACTGAGAAACATTATTTGTTTGCTTGCTTGCTTCTATATATTTTCATTCTGACTTACATTCATCTTAAAAATGTGGGAATACTAGATGATGGAAAAGGTCCATTCCAGTATTCCATATCTGACATTGGCAGAAAACAGATTCTTGGGAAAGAGCCTATGCTGGAATCATCTGATCAGAGCTGCTCCAAGTATCTCCCAGCAATAATCTCTGATAGACACAAACAGTGGGTATTGAAGCTAGAATTTTTTGAAACAAGATTTTGGTGTATTTTATGAGCCAAGGGAAAAGTAAATCATATTTCATCTTCTCCTGCTACAGTATTACAATTTTTTTAGCTGCAGCAAGAAAATGCTACCATTAGCAGTAGTTCCAGAATATTTTATATTGCAAACTGACATAAGACTGGTGACTCTGAGAGCTATGGATTGCATTAGCAAATTTTGCCATTTTTTCTAGTTGCAAAATTAGTCTTCATGTACTGTCAAAGGCTAGAAAACTCTGCTCTGAAATTCTGTGGGAATATATCCTTTTGCTAAATCTAAGAAAGTAAATCCTACTCTAGTGGAATCAAGCTGAATGAATTTTATTGATTTTGAGAGGGCTAACCTATTTTGAACATTGAAATATAGTTGGGAATTTTACTCTGTATTTTATGAGAAAATTTTTAGCAGAAGCTTAGCAAATATTTATGCCTATAAATATAATTTAAGAATATATTTCGATTCAGAGAAGTATCTCTTATCTTGAATCAGAGTGGAGGTAAAATTTTACTTTTTTTTTCAGAATTCATTATTAATTATAAAAATTCCAAATTGAAATCAATAAAAAAGTGTCAGTGGGGCAATAGCAGAGTATGCAAGTTTTGCTTTCTTGATTGTATGTACAAATTTGATTAACCTAAATTTTGCAATATATCAGTGTAAAAGCAAAGCATGATTTAAATTCCTGCAAAGTGTAGATCATTGTAAAATCTGTAAAATGGGGGAAAATTACATTAACAGCCTTCATGGTAAGAACATGTTGAAGTTTTTGCAGCACAGTCAAATCTAATACTGCAGATATATGAGTTCAAATTTTACACATAATTCAGACTTATTGTTTCCTGACACAGGTTTTTCTTGATGTATAAATATGTAAATGCAAGTTTGGGATTGTCTGAATTCTAGTCTTCATTAAAAACCACCATAAAGCAAAATAGCTTTGGCCATAAGAGAAACCCATCTTGCCTACCAAAATATAGAAACATCTTCTGCTTATACTCTGTCTCACAAAACACTTTTATGTTTTCATTTAGAATGAATAGTGCTGAAAGTAAGCTTAGGAATGGACTTTTAAGTGGACAGTTGTAGAGTTTGCTGATGATTTAGGCAGAGATACTGCTTGATTTCTTTTAAAATCTTTTTTTCTTTAAATTTGAAGCTTGTGTTCATGGGTAGGCATAGCATGGGATGTAAAAGATGATTACTAGTCCTTGGTCTACTACTGTGTTAGATACCCCTGTTAGAAATCAAATGTCCTCCTGCTAATTATATGTTTCAATCTATTTAATAAATAAAAAATTATTTTCCTATTATTTTGCTTTAAATTCAGTCCTAACTTTCCTTCAAAAGTTGTAATCAAAATAGACAGGAATATTAAACGGTGCATATGCAGATGGGCCCTGTAACATCAAAGTAAAACACACACAGATATTACTTATCTTTACTTTAATCTGTTCCTAATGAATAAAAAAAAATAAAAATAAAAACAAGCTGTCCTCCAAAAAATAATTGAATATTGAAACACAGTTAGGAAGCATTGTTAATCATTGAAACATTGTTATGAAAATAATATGAAAAAGGTAAAATGAAGCACTTTTTTGTAAAAAAAGTCAGCATTTAGGGTGTCCTGGTTGTTTCCTCAGAATCATGTTAGGTTTGTGATCTGGAATGATTTTCTCAGGAATTTATCAGACAAGAAATCTTTCATCAGGTAATAAACAGGTTACAGTGATTGGAAGTACTTGGTTTAAGTTCTAGATGAAATGGACAAGATCTTACATGTTTCCTATGGAAATGGTCTAATGATATATATTACAGGTCAATCTGATTAAACACTCCAGTGAGTGAAGGGGATAAGCACAAATTTTTAAGAAGCTATGCTGCTTTCAAATTTTATTTGTAAATGCACTATATTTATACCCATGTATGCTAATATTAAATGTGGAATAGACAAATTTGTGTAATCCCTAGGTTTTTTATTCATTGCAAAGAAGGATGTTTTAGTTCAAATTAGATTACACTTGCCCCAAGTTACATATTGGGTTGTGAAAGAGGCAAGCAAAAAATTATTTTCTGTGTGCTACTTCCTTTTGGCTACAAGCTGATTTTTTTGTTTGATTAGCTCTTTATAATCCTTTGTCTCATTGTACAGTATAATTTCTGGGCCTCATTATTCCATGTCTATGCTCAGATGTAAATTCACAAAGGAGGAAGAAAGATGGTACCTAATAAAGGACTTACAAATAGCACTACTTTTACGTGTAAATACCCACTGAGAAATCTCTTAATCAGTATTTCTTGTTCTGTATTTGCCACAATGTAAATGTGACCAGTAAAACTAGGACATTTGCCAAAGTTTCATCTTAGCCTTGGAAAAAATGTGAGCCATAATATTTCTGTTTAAAAAGTATCATGTGCTATTCTCTGCCCTGAAATGTTCTTTCTGCTTCCATGCAGCTGTGTGCTTTAATGCATCATACCGTTGGGTCATGTTGCACAAAGTCTTTTCCCTGTGCAGAAGAAATTTTTCAGACTGTTCCATTCAAGCCTGTATTCATGTTCTTCAAATCCTTTAGCAGCGGCTGGTTCTATGTCCAATAAATTCAAGAAAGTCTGTTCCCACTTTATTTTCTTTTTTTTTGGTGGTGGGGTAGGGGAGACCAAAGTGACATAATCTTTATTACTTTCAAGTTTCTTTTGGGAACTCAGTTCTGTGAACTTCTCACTTGTCCTTAAACTGAGTCAATAATCCAGTGCAGTTCACCTGCATTCAAAAACAGCAGCAGCTCTTGCCTCAGGGGCCCTTATGGACAGGGGCCCATGGGGTATTGGCTGCTGTTTCCCATTGCTGTTAAATGAGAGGCAGCTCACCAAGTATCTGTAGTCACATGGGGTAGCTTGGAACAGGTTTCATTTCAGTTTGGAACTTCACCAAATGAGATGCAAATATCAAAAAATATTGCAAAAAATTTAAAAAGTTGAAACAAGGTACAGGGCAGAGATTTTCCTTTGAGGGAGAGAGAACAAGCTGTTTCTGCTGCTGCTAAAGGAAAATGCCTGTTCAAAAATAGTATTTTTGTTTGTTCTGTCTCATTTACCTCTTTCATCAAAGGCCTTTGTGATATGAGACTGTGTTTGCATGCTTGCCATGCATGGAGTGTGACTGAACTGCTCTTACTCTGTTTTAGTAGCCTCACAGTGGTTTACCTTCTGTTCATCTCCTTCTATTCTCACTGCTTGGATTGTGCTACATTATTTCTCAGGCAGTCAAAAAAGTCCTTTACCTGGATTGATCTACAAGGGTAAATGTTTATTTCCCAGACAGTTTCCTCTCACTCCAGCCCTGAAGAGCACAAATATAACTCTTCAATGTGATATTTAAAAATTTGTTGTCACTATGATTACTTCAAGATTTTTTTTCACTTGACACTGTTAGTGTTAAAGTAAGATTAAAAAAAACCAAAACAAAACACTTTTGCCTCAACTAGCTTTATGCTCAGTTCTTGATCTTTTAGATGTATTGAATTTATAGGTCCCTGTCCCCAGTATCTAAGCCTGTTTCAGTGAAAGATACTACTGAGTAAGATTTTTTGTAATATGGACATAGCTGGCTTTAAGTAATTTGGTAATGATAATTCTATTCAATTCTCTTATCATTCTCTTTGCCAATAAAATAATATTCCCTGATAATTTCTTAAAAATGTTTTTTCCAAGGCCATTTTTAAAGACTTGGTTCATGTGTCCTGTCCATAATAATTTTTTTTTCTTCTTTTTAGTAACAGAATATACTTTACTTCTGATGTTGCATTTTTTTATTGTATTGCAACATGAGAATACAGGGTGAAGGTACTGAAATGATGAGTTTTCCACCACTGTCTTATAAGACTGCTCTATAGCTGAATGTATTTCAAAGCTAGGAAATTTTACATTGCCTTGTTGTTCCCCTTTTATTGTATTTATGCCCCCTTGGATGACTTTAAGTCATTTTTCTCATGGCTTTATATTCATACTTTTTCAAAGTTTTCTCTCTCTGACATACATTAGGCAGGGTATATAAAATTTCTGCCCTACTTTGATTCCTTCCTCAAAGGTGAGATTTTATAGAATCTCAGTTTGGGTTTTTCTATTCTGAATTCTTTACATTTTGTAAATTTTGAGATGCCCACGGCTCAACATCACGGGGCAAAGCCACAGCTCTGGCATTAAGGTAGGTCTTAATACATATCTGGTCTATGATGGATGAACCTCTGTTTGCACCTAAAATCATATCAAAATTGTTTTTGCTTTTCTTCTTGCTGGCATAGTCTTTGAAATATAGCTGACTTCCTATTAACTGTTACCTCAAGACTTTTATAGCACTTTTCTTTTTGTATATTTCTGTATTCCAAAATGATTTTTTCCTTACTGTCACAGATTTGAACTTTTCCTGGTATCCTCTTCCCTTTTTTTCTCCTTTTTTTCCCTATTTTTCCCTCCTTTTTCTTTACCCCATCTATCCTCTTCCTGCTAAATAAGTCCCCTAAAGAGGAAAACCATCAGTTTTTCAGCATGGTAACAGCAGTTAGTGTGAAGCAGAGGCAGACTGCAAGTTTTCAGCTAGCCTGGCCTAAAACACTTGTTTGTCTCTATTTGTATCTAGTCTCCTAAGGCAAAAAAGCAAAAAAGTATTATATTAACTTTTCCAGACCCATATCCATAAAATAAACGCCCCAAAGCTTTAGTACTTGTTGACAGACTTATGTGACTGTTGGTTTTCTCTGAGAGGCAGTGGAGCTCTCCTGAATTTATCACACCCTCTGTAGGAGCACACTGAAGCAGGAACACAAGAGGATCATGATGTAGGGCTGGATTTCCAAAGAGTGTAACTGCCTGTACTGTAACCCTTGTCACCTGAAGACCCTCAAATCAACTCAATAAGCACTCACAAATGCCAGCATGAAACCTGTCTCAGGCACCCTTCTAGAAGTGGTTGTAACTTCCTTGTGCACAAAGTCTGCTGGGAAAGGAGGAGACAGGGAACTTCCTCCTTTCACTACAAAGGCCCTTCATCATATTTATCTTTGCTTTCATTCTGAATATTGATTTTTTTATTTCAGGAGCTGAATGCCAAACAGCTACCAACTGAGGTGCCAGTTTGTGGATTCATAAAGCTAAGCTCAGATGTTGAAGTTATTTTTCTATTAGGCAATCATCTCTCAAAAATTTTCCTTTTGGAAAAGGAAAACTTGGGTTTTCCTTTTGGGTTCAAGGGTTCAGGTACATCCTAAGAATCCAGTAGAATTTGACATGAGATCAGGCCTACTGCTGGCTGTCATGATGGCTTGACTAATTCTTTATAATTTCTTGTTGATAACATTCATGCTAAACAAAGATGCATCTGTTCTTGCCCCTACAATCTGCAGGAAGAGTTATGGCATTATATCAAATACTTCTCTGGACACCCACTACAGCAGAACCTCAACTTCCCTTTTATATGATGTTCTTGTAAATTAATTGAAAATAATCCTTGCTTTAATTGAAATCTCATTACTATTTACATATTTCCTTCATTGTTAGTTTTTCCATTTTATCAGAAAAAGCCTAAAAGTTGAAGGACACTCTTTGCCCTCTTTTATAACACGTAAAGTCATAAGAGCAGAAATGGCTTCTAGGTTTTTACAGGTGATTTCATGTGTACATTTAAGTGTGTGCAGATAATACAAAGTGTTTCATTGTAAAACAAACACACTTTGCAACAGTCAATAATATGATTTAGCACCTGCATGCCGAAACATCAGAAGTAACTACAATGTGATAACATTATAAATTACATATACTTCCAACAGTCAAGTTCTACTTAATTAAAAAAAAATCCTAATTATTTAGTAAAATGATTGTCTGACTTAAGATTTTTTCCATTTAGAGATAAATTCTGCTATTAATTGCATATGCTTCTAAAATTTCTTTCTGTTCTCTTACAAGTTTATCATACATGGACAATTTTTATTACCTAATTTCTACCTACCACAGTATTTTTAAAATTTTCTTCCTCTGCTGATAATCTAAATTGGCACTGCCAATTTTATGTCATTTTCTCTTCTATTCTGCACTTACTACATAGGTTTTATTTTTCTTCAGATGTCTGAGCAATTCCTTTAGGAGCCACTGCAAGATCAAGTACAATAAGCAGATGGGTTGTGATATTTTCTGCTTTGAAAACTATGTTTAATTTTTGATAGGGGAAAAAAAAAACAACTAAAATGCAGACTAGTCAAGATCATATCTCCAGATCATCTAGCATCAGGTTTCAACTTTAGCCTTTCCTCTAAAGAAGAAAGGGATCAATTTTCTTGATCGTCAAAGGTTTCAGATATCCCTGGCAGATAGCACAGGACTGGTAGGACATGTCCTGGACTATCAGCAGATTTTTGGTTGAAAGATTGATAAAAGATGAGAGGGATAGTCTTTTCATCTGATAATTATCATTGGTCGCTTCATACAAGTATGATTGAAAGCTTCATATATGTTTCAAGTGACTTTCCATTTATTTAGCCACACCTGGAATTCTGGATCCAGTTCTGAGGTACAAAGCACAAGAGAGAGTCCAAAAAAGGATCACTAAGATGATTAAGGGCATCTCTCTCCTTAGCTGAGAGTGCTGGGATGGTTCATCCTGGAGATCTCAGCCAACTCTTACCAATGTGAACAAACTGCTGAAGGGAGGGTATAAAGAACATCCAGACACTGTTCAAAGTCCAGGGATGGGAGGTAATGGGCATGAAGTAAAACAGAGCATCTTCTGTCTGAATATTTGGAAGCAGTTTTTAGCTGTGAGGGTGACTGAGCACTGGAAAATGTTGCTCAGAAATAGTGTGCTCCCTTTCTGGAAATATTCAAAAGCAGTGCGGACATGGTCCCATCAACCTGGTGAAAATGGTCTGGCTTCAGCAGGGCAAATGGACCAGATGTTCTCCCAAAGGTCCCTTCCCACTTAAACCTGTATTTCTGTGTTTATTTTTTGCCTTGTATAAAGGCAGTGAGTCTGACAATAAATATGGTAAAGTCACTTTGTCAAAATATGCATGTTTAAAGAATGGATTTCAAATGCATTCAAAAATTTTGTAAATATTACAGATTTTTAGCTTATACTAAATTATCATCTAGTTCTAAATTAGGCATCTGCTTTAGACCAGCTGCTTAGTCTCTCTCATCTAAGAAGAATGGAGAGAAATGAACACTGTCAGAGGATGACTCAAATATGTTTTTGTAGAATATATTGAATTGCTTTCTGGAAGTGTTTACCCTGAGTAACGATACAGAGAAAGTAGAAGGCAAACTTAATCAGAGATGAATGGAGCAGCATATATTTGGAGAAATCGAGATTAAAGTTCATTTGCTTTACTAGGATTTTTTTTTAATTTATCTAATTTCTTGGCCTTTTGGAAATGGGAATACTGTATTTGGAAAAAAATCTCCAATCCACTTTGTTATGCACTCCAATATCTTTTTCTGAATGTTCTTGCTTTTCATTGCAAGTAAAAACTATAAAATAACCTGGATGTGTATTGCTCATAGCCAGGTTTTTCACTGTTGAATGCAATTGGTTTAACCAGCTTCTATCTTCTCATGATAACCATTATATAATTTATATCACAACTTGTAAACAATTTTTTTCATGGTCCTAGTAATGCATCACTTAATTTTCCATGTCAGAACTGGCTGAGACTGAATCTGAGCATCTGTAAGACTTCCTTTTGTCTTCTGTGGCTCTTTGAGGTAGTGGAGAAGTACATGGCATTTTGCCAGTGAGTCCTAGAACAATAGTTTCAAAAATGCGTAGCTGATCAGTGTGGGCCAAAGCAAAAGTGGTTATTATGAGGGCTGAAGAGTGAAAAGAAGGGGTCAATTCTCTATCTAGGCATCCCTAGGAGGAGTGGTGGCATAACCAAGATTTTACTGCACTTCTTGAGGGTACCCATCGGGTGTTTCATGTGTCTGCTTTATCTCATCCTCAGCAGTTCTCAGGACTGGTTAAACTGTAAGGCATCTCTGACTGTGCTCTCTTCACTGTGCTACTATTTATATAGAAAATATTAATCCTTTCCAATCTTCCTTGGAGACATTGGTATTTGCTGTTTATCATGGCAAGCAACTAGTTTAGTCTGTCATTACAGCAAATTTTTGAATTGAAGTCTCAGATACAGTATCATATTACATGTTATCATATTACTCAAATGATAACATGTTTATATCATTCAGCATCTAATTCTGGCTACAACTTAAATTACCTTAACTTGGATTTTAACTCCTTATTCTTCAGATAGCAATGTATTTTTCAAGATGTGCAACAACTGGTCCAAAATAGGCAGCTGACCCATTATCTGTCAATCCAAGTATGTATTTTCAGCATTCAGAGAATTATACCTGCCTAGGTACTATCCAGTTTAAGATTGCAGTAGAAATAAAAAATTGCTTTGAAATACTTTGTTCTTGTGGACATTTACAGGGTAGGGCAATAATGATGTAGGTATATCATGTAGCTGAAGAAAAAAACACAAAAAATATATAAATTCCATGTATAGTTGAATAGAACCACAATCTACCAAACAGAATGGAAATGATAACTCCTCAGCGCTATAATGGTGCTATAGGTTAGTAATTTTCCTATTTATTTAAGAGGACAGATGAAGGATTAAAAATACACACACCATGTGTACATAAGTCCTGTTTTAATTCCATCCTTTATTTCCAAACAGACTATCTTGTAAAATAGAAATGTTAGTTTTTGTGAAATAAGTTTTATATTGCAGAAGAAATTATTTTTTTTACATTTCTTGGAGGAATACCAAATAACCTGTATTTCTTCTGTAGGTGCTTGATGATTATCTCTCCTTGAAGCTCAAGACCACAAACTCTGCTTCAGAATGCAGGATGAGATGCAAAAACTGCCTGATGTATTCAGAAAGCTACAAGGGGTTGAAGAAGGACAGGAACAAAGAAGAATCTATGGCAAGAGGATTTGGAAAGCAAGAAAAAAGCCAGAAGAGAGACTTGCCAAGCATTCTGTCCCAATCAGGGCACGGATCTTCTCTGTCCATCTACAGCTCCAAAATGTCAGCAGGCACCACTGATGGCCCTACACCCTGGGCTGCCTCTCTTCAAGGATGGGCCTCATCACATCAGCTGTTTTATGGCTTTCTACAAAACACTTGAGTGCTTTTCTAAATTATCTGTCTGACCTATGTCAGGGATGATAGACTAAATGACATCTGAAGGAGTTTTTCAGCACATATCAATCTATGGTTTCTGTGAACTAGCCACTTTTCTACCAGCACTTTACTGGCATATTCTGAAGTGCCTTTAGTTTTCCAGAGCTCTGGCAACTGTGGTAACAGAACATTCTCTCTCAGTTGCTATGCAATAGACATGAGGCAAAATACAGACAGACCGACCAATAAATTTTCCTCGGGCTTTATTTTAAACTTTGATTTCACAGTTCTCTCTTTTTCCATATTAAATCCAGCATAATGATATCTAACATGAAAAATTTGTTTACTTCCTTTTGGTTGTTGGAAGGTCTTGTTTTCCTCTTCTCAAGTTTTTTCCCTATCTAAATTAATGATCTTAGTAAAGCTTTGTTTTGTTTAAGTCTTTTCTGCTGCCCACTCTATTTTGAGGAAATGAGAAATTATAGATATACCAAAATATCTTACAAGCCCAAGGAAACAGCAAGAAATTGCCACAGTACAGTAGTGTGGTGTGCCATGGCATCGAATGAGCAATCAGAAACTGGTGAGTTTGATTATGCAATTGCTTGAGCAAAGAAATTGTCTCTCACATAATGCAATCCATAAAACTGACCAGGCAAAATTATACAACTTGCCATAACTAGAAGTCTTCCAAGTAAATGAAATGAAAATGAGAAGTCCTAGGTAAGTCAGCTACTTTGGGTGTCCAGAACAATCAATATTTTACAAAAGACATGGTGTGCGCCATCTGAGGTCATATGCAGCATTGCTTAGTGATCTTGTGTTCTTGGATCCAAGGACTCTGCAGCATGTGAATGCTCCTGTGCATTAACACTTGAAACATTCAGAGGACTCAGATCCAACAGATCCTTGCTCTGATCAGCTAGACAGATCCTTAGTAAAAAGGCTACCTGAGAAAGCTGGAAGTGATACGAAGTCTTAACATCCCACAACAATTTATGAAAGTAAAGAATGGTTTTAGATAACCTTATTTAGACTGTTAAAAAAAAAAAAATAATAATATTATAATAATAGTAATTGATGATGGCTGCAGGAATGGTAGGTGCACATGAAGTGGTAATGAGCACATAGCAGTGCTGATGCCTGCTTGGTCTGTAATCCCTACTTAAAAGCTTTTGTTAAGTCTCTGTCTAGAAAATAGTGTATCTTAGAAAAGCCTTCTTTTTTTTAATTTTCTTTTTTTTTTTTTTTAACAAAACAGTATTTATTAACCCACTTAGAAATTAGTCAGATAGAAATGTTAAAACTATTAAATTTTTTAATCTCAATCTTCCACAAACCTTGTTTTTTTCCTGGAACATAGTGTTAAATTTGGTTCTTCTAAGCAAACTCTGTTTTGGTCTGAAGGAGATAAAAGGTTTTTCTTTAGTGTCTCTTTCTCATGAATGGAATGACTCACTTCACTTGTTAGACAGAAGTAGCAATAGATCTATGGATATAAAACAGCAATATAAAAAAGTTTAATAGTAAATGGGACAGTGGTTTAGCAACATTTAAGGACACAGTCAGACCAGTGCCTTTGCAACCATGTCTTTTGAAGGAACTGCTTCCTCTCCTGTTGCAGTCATGTCTCAGGCAGCCCCTATGAACAGTCACACCCCTTGGTCCCAGGTTGCCCTTCCTCTCTCCCCTTACTCTGAAAAAGACCTGACACTTCTGTGAGCTTGGTGATTACCAAAGAAGCCAATCTACTATTCTTCTATGGGTACAGGATGTTTTGTTATTGGTAACCACAATTTAATCATGCTAGAGGACTTTTTGATTTACCTCCAGAAAGTCAAATGAAAGAATAGCCAGCAGGTAATGTGCACATTAATTAAAAAACTAATATAAGTTACTCTCATTCTCCACATCAACAATATAATTTAAAAGCATTGTGAATGACTATAGATCCTCTGAGCACAGTAAGAGATCGTGCATGGTTCTCTCATTTATTCCCCTGATCAGCAAGGAAAGACATGTGGCAATAATTTATTATAATATTACTACTACTACCACTCATTATTTATTTAAAAGTCTTGAGGGGAAGATGCATTTTATTTTGAAATTATTAAATTTCAGAATTATAATGAGATGTGAACAAACCAAGCTTGTGGGTGTTTTTATGGGTTTGGTTAGTTGGTTTGCTGTTTTTTCTCTGCTATTTTAATTCTTTGGGATTGGCAGTATAAATTATTCTTGAGAAAAAAAAGAAAAACAGAAATAACAGAGAAAGCAATACCCTATGGGTGCCTGGGACCAAAATATCCTGGTCTTTTATGATAAAGCCCCAGTCCCTGACTATAATCTACTATTTATATAGAGAGATGATACTGTCCATAAAACCAAGACTATTTTCCCTTATGTTTCCCTCTTCTATAATTTATGTGCAATTTTCCTTTGAAAATTCTTTTGGTTTTGGGGCATTTCTTTGTTGTGTTTTCGAATTTATTTTTTATTTCAATAGGCATCTCAACCTTATTTACTAGTTCAATTCACCATTCAAGTCATAATTTGGTTTGGGGTTGGATTTGGATTTCTTTTCTTGTTTGTTTTTCATTTTGTAAGGGGGTTTGTTTTGGTTTGCTTTGGTTTGGTTGGGTTTGCTTTGGTTTGGTTTGGTCGTTTGTTTGTTTTTTCTGGCCAGTTCAGTACCCAACAAAGCTGTGTTTGATATCAAAGGCTACTGTTGATGGAATATTTTTCTCACCTATAATTTATCTAATAAGCCAAAGGATATGAATGAATATAAAAGTAATTAGGGCTTTAAAAAAGTGGTTTATTTGGAAGATATGCTCTGTCACTTTGTGTGCGTATACTTTGTTCCATTTCAATCATGTCATTGAGTTTTAACTAGGCTTTACATTAAATCTGCTATTCATCTGAGTATAACAGAGATAATGCTTAAATCACAAGGAGAACTGGCAGATAGTTAGCAACAATGACTCTTGTTGAAGATAGATGCTGTATAACAATACTTAAAATTTAATCTCGTGTCATTATCCAACTTTTACTCATTTACCTATTAAACCCATTGCTATAGCTAGCTAAGAAACAGAACCAAATCATTGCCAATCTTCTGACTTTTGAGTATCCTCCTGCAGAACTAATATTTAACCCATTGCTAGCATTATAATTAAATTCGTGGCCAAACTGGACATGGTTGACTGTTTTTAATTTTAAAAGCTCTAATTGGTCTGGTTTATTTAATTTTCTTTCTGTCTTCTACATTTCCTCATTCACATAAGTTAGAAATTATGTTTCAAGACAAAGATGCACATCTGTAAAGCTTTTTATTAACAGTATTTGTGTGAATCTCTTCCATGTAGTTCTTTGAAAATATAGCCAATGAAGTTGGTTAATTTTATTTGAAATATCCCCACTGTTGAATTTCATGTCCATTTACTGTAGAATATTATTCTCTCCAACAGAGATGAAGAGAAGAATGCTAATCTTGATTCATAAGGCCAATAATTTTTTTTCAAAGCACACATCTGCTATAGGCTGAAATGGCTACGAATGGGATGAATTGTGACTTTGTTTAGATATGCAGTGGTACTTATTTGGGAAAAAAGATATAAGCTTTTTGTTGTTTTATTCATTCTTTTGATCTTTGATGAAGTTTGTGATATAGAAAGGGAAATACAAAACAAATGAAACCACACATGGATGATTTTTATAATAATGTATGTTCAAAAAATAAATAAACAATAAAAATATCCATTGCACATTTTTATATTTTCATTAAATTTTTACTTAGGCCATGTTTCAAAGCCGATGTGAATTCCTCTGCACAATGCAGAAAATAAAATAAGGAATTTGGACTTGATAATAACTCTCCCAGCAGGATGATCACTTTAATACCCTTTAATACCATTTAATATCATTCAATACTTTTGTGATTCCTTAAAATAGTTCTATTTTACTTGAAATTAGTTGCAGTATATTAATTTGGACTTACACTTTTGATGGCCATTCCATGGTGTTTGAGCAATACCTGACTCTTTATATGTCTACATGTTGGCAGCGACATTAATTGACAACATGGTTGCCAATGTGCTTAGCATAAAGGCAAAGCAGAAAGGTACCTTGCAATTGTTTTAATTCTAACTCCTTAAAAAGTCCATGCAAAGCAGAGATTTGTAACTTCTGGGTGATCCTCCCCTAAAGTGGGGGGAAACATACTTGGTGAAATCAAGGAACACAAGACCTTGGTTATCTAATCAAGCATGGCAGTAGTCCTGTAAAAAACATGATTCAATTTTTCTCAGCAACAATAATGCTTACAAAGCATACAGCAGAATAACCGAGTGTGTGATATCTGTGAACACCCTTTGTGTTTTGCTCTTAGTTTGCAACTAAACAGAAAGCATATGAAAAGCTTGTATGAAGGATTTATACAAATAATCATATTTGCTATTATAACTCTGAGTAATGTGTGCTACTGATGCAATGAATGGTTATTTCTATCTCCCTCCTTATATAATTATTTTCATTTTTGTTTTAAATCATCTCTCATGGTGCAGATTAAAAATTCACAACACACTAACAGCATCAAGCCTTTTGAAGAAAAGGCCCTCATCTTGCATTAACAGGCTTCCTTTCAAGATGTGGTTCTTCCTAATTTTAATGAATAAAGACTAATGGCATCTCCAAGAAAGAATGTATTCTGTCCATGTGCTTTTTAGAAACATTTATTGTATTTCTTCAGGACTGCAGAAACAGTGCTCAGCCACAAAGAATTCCAGTCACTATAAGATTTAGGGCAAGGACAGGATTCTTATGAACACACAATCAGACACAGGGATAAAGCCATGCTTTATACTGTATTATCTTTCTATATGATCTTTCCTAGCTGATCCTTTTACCAGTTGCTGCAGTTGCTTTTTCTTTCCAGGAAAGAATATCTTAATCTGTACATGATCACAGCCACACTTTTTTTTCTTTTTTTGCAAGACCACAGATATTGTGAAAAAGATGGTATGAACAAGAAGACTCTAGAGAAAAAAATAAGAAAAAGAAAAGACAACCATTTATAACTCAGGCTTTAAGCTGAAATCAAGCAAAACTCAATTTTTAAATCCTTCCTGGGTCTGCTACAGGCTTCCTATGTGTTGCTGAAAAGAACTGTCATGATGCCTATGCACAACAAGGGTAATTTAGTCTGTCATTCCCTAGCTTGTAAATGTTGGATTTCTCAACCTTAATGTTCCTTTAATGTCTTTTGTATGCAGTATACATATGTATGCTTACCATTTATTATTAAAAATTGATAAAGCACTAGCCTTTAATGTTATGCATGCTTAACTATGCATCCCTAATGTCCCCAATATAATTTTTAAATGAGATTCTGCATTCAGCAGTGTCATTCTTTAATCACCTAATATAAACAAGGGTCCTCCCTTGTTTAACAATTACACGCATGGGTCATTATGCTCTAGAAAATGTCTGACTATAATTGCAGGATTTTTGTCCTAGATATCAGGAGCCATAATCCTGACTGATTACTTCATGTTATGTATCAGTTGCAGCTTTTTGGCCTGACAGAATTGTGACTGCCTTGGTCCAACAAGTAGTCACAAATCTTGCTGTTCATTTCAGAAATAGTCCTGCTACTGAGATAACACCTATGCACTGCCCTTGTGAAAGGAGATTTTAATTTTCCATGAATACAATCCGTAAGGTGCAGATGGTACCGAATAAAACATAATGAATTAGACCGATACCTTGATACTTGCAGGGTTAAAATATGGACAGACAAGCAATGAATAAGAATGAACACAACATAAGATTTTATGTGCTGTTTGAGGAGTATAAAATCTCCAGAGGTGCTCTGTTGAACAGCCATATGTTGTTTTCTCACTTAAGGCTTGTGAAAGTTTAAAAAATTAATAAGATTACTAATATTAAAGTCTAAGCCCAGAAATCTCCCTAGAATCTTAAGAGAAAGAAATGACAGACAAATATGGGGAAAATATAAGCTGGGAACAGGGAGGGCGCAGGCAAGGGAGAGGAGGAGAGGAGAACATCAGGCTTTGTGCTAGCTTTGAAAAGAACTTCATTATTTGCCAATAGAGTGGGCTTTTATCTGCACTAGATTTTTCAACTTTATATGCTTCTATTACTCCAAGATAGGTCATACTGAGGCTACTAAGTAGTGAAATGAGTTTAAAAAAAAGGAGCTGCATTTTTTTTCCTTTCTCTGTAAAAAGGCACTCTTAAAGGCACCATGAAGAATTTTTACAATAAGGAATTTATAGAATGAACCAGTATCTAGTTAAACACTTCTTGTCTTTGAGACCTGTACCACAGAACTAGGCTGTATGTTAACATTTCTGACCTCTTGATTTAGAAACGTATTTTAGCAAAATCTGTAAAACAGGTACACTCATCTCCCTTAAAAATGGTGTAAAACACCTGAAGGCCTGTAGAAATCAATATGTCAACACAAATATTCCCAAAAGTACTCTTGCATTCAGTAGTATAATGCTGAGACTTTCAAGGAATAAAATAATCATTGTCAAGATTCTAATATTTCACTGCTAGAGACACTGAGTTTCCAGGCTGCTTTTTCCTTCTTAATATTTTCTTGTTTTGTTTTTCAGTGAAGACATCTGGTTTTTTGGCCATTTCCCCAGAGCAGCACAGAAGCAAATTGCCTGTGTTTCTGTCAGATGACAAAGCTACAGATGGGCTGGTGTGTCCTCCTTGGGCATCACTTTAAGAGTAAAATTCTGAGTCCTCCTTTGCTTTATGATAATCTTATTGCTTTTCCCTACTCTCCTACTTTTTTCATATGATTAACAAGAAACATGGTGAGGATTTTTTGTCTTTTAATCAGCATCCAAAGCTGTTGTACACACAGAGTCTAAAGCTGTTTGATTTACAATGCCAGTTCCCCTTCCAAAACAGTCTGAAAAATAGACTTCATGCTTAAATGTTAGACCTCTCCATGTCTGCTATATATTCTCTTCCCCAGTGAGACTTCTGGTAGGAAACTTTTTAATCCAGCTGTAGGAGGAAAGATTTTGTACTGTTAATAGTTGTACATTAAGTATATGTACAAACTACACATAGTATACTATTGTTAGTATTACTTATAAATGTATTTCTGATAACTGAGATTCTAGGTAAGCAGCTAAAAATATTTTTATAGGAAATCCTGATAGGAATGGCCCCAATTCTGAAGTCTGTTCCACATCGGTAGGCTACTGCACTAACAAAGTGGACTTTCACAGGGTCTTTTCCAAAGAAGGAGAATGTCATCTTCATGGAAGAAAAGTACAAGGCTGGAGACCAAGACTGGGTTCTATGTGGCAGCCATGGCCTCCACAGTGAAACTGCAAACACATCTCAGCAGAACAAGTACCTGGCCTGAAATGTCAGCCCCTTTGTATAAACCCTTCCATCCCTGTAAGTAGATACATTTGTTAAAACATAATTTGCATGTATAACTTATGAATGTTTGGGGCTATCTTATTTATACAGAGAAATTGGTCTCTGTTGGCTTCCGAATTTTTGCTAGTCAAACTTTATCAAGTCTCTGAGTGTGAAAGAACTTCTAGAATAGAGACTAAATCTTTCATACTTCAGTCATTATCTTTCAATTAATACATTAGTTTATATATATATATGTGATATGTAGACTAAAAACCAATTACTTAGGAAAAAATCAAACAGTAGAAGAGCTGAAGAAAATGGATTGCATATTTGGTAAGATTTCATAAGGAAGATAAGTTTTAGCAGTATTTATCAACTTATCAACATCGCACGAGTGACAGTAGTGTTTTTTACTTTTGCAAATGTTGGGCTTTTATTTCTGTAGTGAATAAAAAGTGTACATATGTGTAGGAAGATTTACATGAGTGTTTTCACTTAAACCAATATGCAAATTTAGTTTTGGACAGGAAAGCAAAAAAAAATTATGTTTTGACATAATTTAGACTTTAGATTAGTGACTATTTTTAAAGTAAACAAAAATGAATAAAATGTCTTGAGATATCTGAATAGTCTATCTGACAAACCTACTGTATCACTTTCAGCAGAAAGGCTGGAAAATTAATATTTTGTATTCAGAGTACAGTATTTATACCAAATAGAATAATAAAACATACAGTATATCTTTTCAGCCACTCTAGATTATTGTTTAGTTAATAAGATTGTATTCCTGACACTTAAATCTATATTTTTATTTAGTAATCTATAAAGTTTTGTTTTCTTTGATAATTCTCATTAAATAAGCAGTGTAGAGCTAAATATTAAAAGCATTGCATCATTGATTGCATTCATTGCTGTTGATGCTAAATTCATGGACAAAAGCTGCTGCATATTGAGAGGTAGAGTTGTCATCCCTCAAGGAACCCAAGAATTTCATTGGCAGAAAACTTCATGGTTATTAGCAAGGAGAAGTGCAAAGTGGAAACAAGCATCTTCCACATGGGCTGGAAGTCTTCCCTGCTGAAGAGGCCTGAGGGTCATGGTGGATCACAAGATTGCATCAATGGTGATCTTCCCTATGAGACAAAAACGTGACTAAATCAATCTATTATTATTTATTATATTTCCATTCAATCCATATCAATCCATTATTATTATTATAATAATTATTACTGGTGATACTGCTTTGGTCTATAGCTTGGATTAAATAAACTTCAGAAGTCTTATGAATACTAAGATTTTATGGGGCGGAAGAAAAGGGGGGAAGTACTGTCTAATTGAAACATCATAAACTGTTCTTTTAGCAGTGGACAGCTGAGTAGTTTACCATTCATCCTGAATGCAAGGGCCAACTTGAAGGTCTGTTAGAGTGCAATATTAGGAAACCTGGACAATTTCCATTATTTATTTTGAACGCGTTCAGGTCCCATAAAACTCACAAATTCCTTTAATTAACAATATATTCTTAAACAACCACATTACCTCTGACACTGTTGAGCAGATGCAAGTTAATAAGATACTTTGAAAAGTTAATAAAATACTTTGATAAATCCCTTTTCACATTTTTGCAATATGTAGACTTTGCATTACTTCAGTTTATTAGCCTGCCATAAAACCTAAGAAATAAAATTTCCCAACTTTATTACAAAGGCCATATATGCTACAACAGTTCCCAAGTCAAGCGTTTTCACAGTATCTGTGATTTATGCAACAGGAAAGAAAACTAAATATCAGATGCTTAAATGACATGGTTATGTTTACTTAACATCTAATACTTTCATTTCATATTTTAATAGCATGTTAAAGATGGTGCTGCAGTCCAAAAAATTGTCCAGGGAAGAGTACTTTGTGTTATATCAGTTTATTCTGAGATATTAAAGACTCTTATTTGAATTCATAGACTCATAGAATCATTTCAGTTGGGAAAACCCCTGTAAGGTCTTTGAGGTCAACCGCCTAAACCATATCCTTAAGAGCTGCAACAACACATCTTTTAAATACAGCCAGGGGTGGTGACTCCACTACTTTCCTGGGCACCCTGTTCCAATGCTTAACAACCCTTCATGTAAAGAAATGTTTCCTACTATCCAATCTAAACTCCAGCTTCCTCAGTTGCTCCTTGTAAGGCTCATGCTCCTAACCTTTCACTAGATTTGTTGCCTTTTCCTGGACATGCTCCAGCACCTTAATGTCCTTCTTGTAGTGTGAGGCCCAAAACTTAACACAGGATTTGACCTCCCCTCTGGGGCCATAATCTTGTGTCTCCCTTTGGATTATCAGGACCTCATTCTGTTTCCCATCCCTGTCTTCCAGATCCTGTTTTGCTCATTCAAGGTGTCTCTTAAAATCAAATATATAGCTGTCTCATTGCTTGCTTGATTTTTAAAAGTGCTGCAAAGCTGAGAAAGAGATAATAAAAAGTGCAATAAACTGAATTTAAAATTTCCATCTGTTTTGTGGCAAAGTGAATGAAATTTAGGCTATTATCTTTCAATCATTATATCTTTCAATTAAATTACAGATATACTAGCAGTGTTGAAGCGTCTTTTGGGATATTAACTTCTTGCAGTATATGAACGTTACTGCTAATTCTGTCTTAATACCAAGTAACTAAAAATATATGGCTTCTGACATTGTGTGTGCATCTAACAGCTCTGTTCTAAAAGAAATTCAAAAATTACCTTCGCAAAGTGATTTACTGAGTGGTCAAATCCAAAGAACATTGCTGGGATTTATATTTGTTGCAGACTTAAAACTTACATTTTACTTAGTACTTTCTTTTTTGGAGATGTATCTGCCTCCTTATTCTGCCACTTGAAATAACTGGAATAATGTAGGGATCTTGTTTTCATAACCAGAGCTTATTATAAACTTTACTGTAAAAAATGTCTTATCTGCTAGAAAAAAATCAAACTGGGCTAAGGTTGTACAAAGGATTATTTCTCTTTCCAGCTTTTTAATGGAACTGTTACTGCTACCAACACCTCTGTTTTGTTAACAGCAAAGACTCAGGCAGTCAATAGTGGTTTAGCCCCAGATGACAACTAAGTACCCTGCAGCCAATTTTCTCTTTCTTCTCCCTCCCTACAGTCAGGAGGAGAATTGGAAAGAAAATACAAGCTTTGAGAGAAGCATGGGTTAAATAGTTTAAACAAATGAGAATATACTACTACTGCTGATAATAATACTGCTGCTGCTACTACTACTACTACTATTACAATTACTACAACTTTTTCATTATTATTATTATTATTTTATTTTATTTTATTTTATTTTAGTTATGAAAATGAGAGAAGGAAAGAGGAATAAAACCCAAGAAAATCAAGGGGTGTACTATAGAATTGTTCTCACTACCTGCTGACCAATGCCCAGCCCAACCCACACAGAGTGATCAGTGCCTGCCAGCCAGCTTCCCCAGTATATATACTAGGCATGGTGTTCTGTGGTGTAGAATATTCCTCTGGCCAGTTTGGGTCAGCTGCCCTCATTATGCTTCCCCACAGCTTCTTGTGCATCTGCTCACTCGCAGAGTATGGGACTGAAAATTCCTTGAAGTAAGCAGTGCTTAACAAATAAAATATCATTGTGTTATCAACAATATTTTCATATTAAATCCAAAATATATCATTGTACCAGTTACTTGGGAAAGTTAATTATATGTTTTCAAAACCAGGACAGCCTCCCATGCTGTCAAGTTGTCCAACTCTGAAAAGGCTCTTTCCAGTGTTAGAGAACTAATGGAGAATATGAAGGGAATTTTTTTAAGCAGTCTTACTTACAAGTCTAAATTCTGGATTAAATTTGTGCTGTTTTTGAAATTTTATTCCTGGAGGTGTTCAACAATCTCCTTTAATTTTTCTTTGACTATAAACTGGCATTTTGGATCTCACCTTCTTAGTTAAGTATAAAGATGTCTTGATCACATTACAAATGCCCTTGAAATGAAAAGTATTCTGGTAACACAAATACTGGCATGTGGAAACATTGTTTCCTAACATTGTCGTGGAATAATTTCTCAGCCTTGAGACTGCAATTATAATGTTACAAAGCTATGCACACAAAGTAGCAGCTGTTAACGTTTTCATTACTGACATCCTGTTATTCAGGTGAAAAATCTATAGGAAAAACCCTTTGTCTTTCTTCCAGTATCTGCTCCAGTGGTTATTCAAGGGCTGTTGGATTCTTACTTAGAACTTGGGGGATGATCTCGAACCAAAAGAAGCAATTAACTGCAAATTATGACTAAATGTGTAGGTCCAACTTACACATTGGATAGCACTAGAGCAGCTCAAAACAAAGGGCATAATGTGAGGCATGACTGAAAATGTGAAACGTGGTGTTTAGCTCTCCTATATATCATATAGTTATATTTGTCTGTGAAGCTCTGTCTAAACCTAAATGTCATTCAAACAACCAATGTCTAGATTTCTATCCTTTTCTGTTAATGAAATTGTTTTACTGACTGGTGATTGGACATTGCATATGTGTAAAATTTCCCCCTTTTCTCTGATCCACACAATCCTACAGCAGTTGGTTTTCGTTTGGTTTTTTTTTGTTTTTTTTTTTTTTCTTTTATGAAAGGTGGCTAATGCAAGAGAAACATGACTGAGCCAGAGGTATTCTGGCCATCTCTTTTTGCTGGCTGCTATACAAGCCTTATTTGCAGCTGTACTTTCTATTGCTGCCTTGTCCTTGAATGCTGATGGTTGGAGGTAGACAACAGGCAACTTGAATCACTTCATCTTCCATTTTTTTAGTGAGAGCTTGAGCTAGGTAGTTCACAGGACCTTCGGAAGTAGGCTGGCATGAAGAGAAGTTTGTGGCACTTTTTCTTCTTTCTGGCTTCTTCCTTTCAAACTGAGAGCCTTTCCAGTGAATTATTTGAACTGACACAAATTTGTTTTTTTAAGGGGAATAAAAATACTTCTGCTTATATATCTGCCCCATGTTGCTCTTTTCTTTAAGACGTTTGCTTTTGGCCACTTTCAGAGATGATGTACTAGGATAAATGGACCTCTAGTCTGACCCTCAGCGCTTTTTCTACTGTTCTTACTGAAATACCAGCAGCAGAGTCAGCCTTTAAAAATAGTAAAAAAAAAAATTCATTTTAGACAAGTTTTACTTTTACTGGTACTGCACAGACACTACAAAATATTGAATAAACTTCCTGGGTAGAAGGCTTAGTTTAGATCTATTTTGGGGGAAATGGCATGAATTTTGGTGCATGACAGAGATTCTCACTAAGATTTGGCTTCTTAGTGTAGCTTCTTAATAACAATCTTACAATCTTTGTGCGATCTTAGGTTATGCAGTACAGTTTGTAATTGATTTGAAATACAAAATTTGCTACATTGTAATTTTCTAAGTACTCTCAGAGTGCTGTAAACATTATCTTTTAAAAAATCCATGTGATTAAAAATTTGTAATGGCCATGCAATCAATAAAAATTGAGATTTAGCAAGAAGCACACATAAAAGCAGTAAACTGTTTACCACTGTGAGTGATGTGTTCCTTCATTAGACTTACTAGACTGTGATCACTTGACATTCATTTTAGAGTCATGTCATTCTGTTCATTTAATGCTTAGAAAAGAAGCACCAACAGTACTTTCTCCTTCTGGATGTACAGTAAAACTAACTAAATACAAAGTGGATTTTCCCTGTTTCATACAGTTCCATTTCCAGCCTTTGTGTCTCTGAAAATACCTTGATAAAAACAACCAAAAAGCAAGTAGTGCTTCATATTGAGTTTCTGGCAAGTATTTGTGAACAAGAGGTGTATATGCACAGCAGTGATACGGCTCCATGACAGGAGCATGCTTCTCTTTTAGAGAATTAATGCAAGTAAGGAAAATCAGTTTCTGTTTCAATGTTTACTATTTTAATACAGTGAAAGTACTTAGCTATCATTTTGAGTGTAGGAGTTTGTATAATGGCTGAACATTAAAAAAAATAAGTTTTAGGAATGTTGCTAATGTAACTAATGGATATTCATTATTCACAGTGCACTTATTCAGAAAATGAATTCTGTACAAGCTGAGATCATAATGAACCTAATAAACTGTCCTGATATAGTAGTTGAACCTCTGAGCTACATCAATAGGCAGTGGAAACATTATTTCTATATACTTCCTATTTCATATAGCAAAAAATTAACCCACAGCGTCCTGAAAAAAAGTCACAGAGCATATTTAACAGAGAATGCTGCTTAGGTGCTGGGTCTTGTCTTGTTAAATTATGTACAATTTGAGCTGGTCTACCAAGACAAGTGGAAAACCCCATAAAACCCCAGGAATTTGCAAATTAAAACGAATTTATTTTCCTTTCAGAATTTTTCCCAGGAAAATGAAGAGCAAAAAACTGGTGAAAAGGCCTGGGGGAATGTCTTGTGAGGAATCACTGAGGCCTTTGGGTTTCTCTGCTTTGGAGAAAATGATGCTCAGGGTGACCTCATCCATCTTTACAGATGCTCTTTTCTCCTCCTTGTCTATTTACAAGACACATGGGAATGAGTCAAAGCTGTGCCAGGGAATATCTAGGCTTTACATGAGGAAGCATTTCTTTACTAAGAGACTGGTGGAATGCTGGAACAGCCTTCCTAGAGAGGTGGTCAATGTCCCAAGCCTGTCAGTGTTTAAGAGGCATTTGGACAATGACCTTAAGGACATGTTTTAACTCTTGAAAAGGTCTGAAGTTGTTAGGCAGTTGGAGCAGATATTTGTTGCAGGTCCTTTCCACTGAACTGTTCTCTTCTATTCTCTCCTCGTCTGATGCAAGCACTACAATTTGAATGCATCTTTCCCATTAATGTATTTTTCTTTGCTAACAAGAATTTCCCTAACTCTAATTAATTATTTTTGTCAAAAATTTTAACTGATAAATGAACTAAGAACATTTTCACCCTAAATAGTCAATTAAAAAAATAAATCTGTAAGCAAAATAATCTTTTATCTGTTGCGATGATACAGAATGCTTGCAATAATTCAATATTAGAGTTATCCATTCTCCCAAACAATGATTTACATGTGTACATATACATATATATACACTATATGCCTGTGTAGAAAAAGAATTTCAAAACATTATTTCACCTAGATCCCCAAGGAGGGAAGGAATTTTTTTTTTCCCAAGGAGTTGTGTTTGAGTTTATTTAAATCTTAAACTGGCTATAAGACTTAGAGTTCCTAAGATTTTAGTATGCTTCAGTTGTCAAAAGAACATTCTTTATGGTATATTTTATGGAGAGAGTTGCATTATAGTTTGATTTTATTTGTGACTTGGTTCTTTACCCTGTCCTTAGGAATGTCTTTGGAAGAGTCTTAGTGCTGGACATCGGAAGGAATATCTGTCATCCTGAAATTACAGATCAAGATGATGTAGCCTGTTCCATGGACCAGGCTGGGAAGCCTACAGATTTCATTTAAATATTCATGTTAAATATTTACATATAAAACAAGAGCATATTTTGGGTTTTTCAAAGCACATCTGTATTATTTGATCAGCATCTATTCAGATCCCTTTTACTGGATTCAGTGATAGAGAGGCTTAAACAAAAGCAGTCTTTGTGTACTTTCACATTTCATTGACGATGCCATTTCTGGTCATCTCTAAGGCAACAAACCAGTTAGGACTCACTGGTGAACAATTGCCTGGTTTGTGATTAATTTGAATCCTTTTTTCAGTCTCAGTTACTCCATAGTTTTAATAATATGGATTTGGTAAATCCACTGAACCATTGATTGTTTTATTCAAAGTGGACCCCCAGTGCCATTCGTCCAAATGTACAAACAAAGGCACCACCAAAATCAGAGCAAGAGTGCTGTAACTAACATGAGAATCAATAGCACACAGATGAAATCCAGCAGTTATGGGAAATGATAATGACAGAATGGCATTTTTCCTATCCTTTGCCTTCACAGTAGAATGCATAGAGTTTGCGATCCATTACAGAATCATATAACCATCCAACTTCATAGGACAGTTTAGCATTCAGACGTTTGCTTGGTCTCTTTGTGTACTTCTCTGACATGCAAACAGTTGAGGTTATGTTTAATTCTTTGAAAATGTGTAAAAGTAAACTTTGTGTAATTTGCTGAATGAACTCAGAACTATATCAGGGATTTTCTGTGTTTTCTGAAAAAATATATTAGTATACAAACAATATCTGATTTTGATAAGTCAAGAATATTTTTCTGATAGTTGTTCTAGTTTGGAGTTTTTTGTTACAAATAGTTTTAGGAAAACACTATTTCATTTATTCCACTGACTCTCAATGCTGATTCAGATGGCACTTGAAGGACATTAAAATCAAAAAGTGGAAGATATTCTTCCAGCTGTGGCATCTGACAAAGCCAGAGGCAAGTTTCTGCATAAGCTCACCAGGCAGTGATGCTGACAAGTCCAGAGATGCCTTTGAGTCTACCACATAGTTTTACTCCTGAGTGGTTTCTCTTTATGTCTTATTTTTTTATCCTTTTTTTTTTCTTTTTCTTTTTTTCTTTTTTTTTTTAATTCTTATTTTACTTAGGAAACATTTCACTGTCTTCTTCATTTTAGGAATCGATTCTGTGGTGTTTTTACTGACTTCTGGAGAGAAAAATTTTACGCCCACATCTTGCCTATATAAAGCTTTTCTTACTTCCTCTGAGCTATAGTTTGATGCGTGTTCCTCTGCCATCCTAGCAGTCTTTGAGAATCATGAGTAGTTGTTGAAGAACATTTTTCTGTGAAACATACTAGAAACTCCTCAAAATATAAAAAAGTAACAACAAAAAAGTAGCACAAACCAATGTCCATAAAAAAATAAGGCAGAGAATGTTGCACTAATTTCCCTTCAGATTATATGTATTTAATTGCTTACATAAATATAGGTATGAAAATAATGTATTTGGGTACCAAAAATATTTTTATTCATCTTAGCCACTCATAAGCCATTAACATATCAGTCTGATTGCTCTGTGTCCTTTACAGTGTACCTAGTCAAAATGTGACTCCTGGTGTATGCCTCACTGCTTGACTGTAAACAAATTAATCAAATATGTTCCTGTTATCCTTTAAAGACATTCTCTTAGCTACAGAAAGGAAATGAAAACATGCAAGAATGAGATGCTTAGATGCTTTGTAATTAACAACCATACCTTTGTTTGGTTTCAATATCTTATTCATCTCAAACACAAAAAAACTTATACAATATTTAACAGTTTCTGAATTAGTTGACTTTGCAAGGCAAGGAAACCTTGGCAAATACTGCAACCATACTTATCCAATGCAAGTATTGCATGACCTTCAGTATCATGTTATTTTAAAACAATCCAGAAGATAAAGACATATGGAATTATCTTTATAAACTCTCAATTAAGACTCAGTAATCTATACATTTAATAGCTTTAAAAGCAAAGTAATTTAGAAAAGTCCTTTTTACTGAGATTGTGGAAGATTAGTTGTACATATCAATTTACCTGTTTCTTTTGATAGAGCTCTCTTTATTTTTATTTCAATGAACAGAAAAGATGAAATTCTTTTTCACTGAAGACAGTGTCAAAAGCCCACATGCTTCTAATCAGCTAGAATTTCATTGGAGCTTTCTTTTTTTTTTCCTTTTTTCTAAAATTACTTGATATCTAAAAAAATCTGTGCCACTACTGTCTATTTAGCCTCTAAAACATTCTCAGTCAGTGTGTTTGTCATATTTATAATACCAACGCATAAATAAAGATGGAATTTGTATTAAAAAAAACCTCTTTCTTTTGTGTTAGTGCCTCTGCTAATTTATATGTTTGTTTCTTTCTTATTTTGCTCATACTTGCATATAAATTGCACACAAAGTCCAAATTGTATTGCAGTGTGAACACATTCATATTTTGCAATATATAATTAACCACTGCATAAAACATTGATTGCATGAAAACATTAGATAAGAAATTTTGCTCTATTTATTCATTGGGCAGAACAAAATCTTCTAAAAGAGAGTGCCAAGATAAATATTTTTTTGAAAAAACTCCAAACCAAAACCAAAATGAAAAACTTCTCTTATTAAGCTTTTAAAAATATTCTAAATTTAATAAACTACCAGGAAAAGAATAAAAGTGTCATGAAGAAACTGTAGGACCCAGTTTTATTTATTTATTTAATCAGTTTTTTGCTGCATAAAATTATCAAATTTTTCTGGACAATCACCAAAAATTCTCTTTTTAACAAAGTCAACAATTATCAAGTACATATTCTGGGATATAACATAAGATTCCTTATGTCTTTTCTGTGTCCTTCTGTAGTTAAAAAGTTGTGTGGACAGTCTTTGCACAGCAACTGCTGTCCAGAATTCTTAGTTCAGCCCTAGCAAGCTCCAGACTGTCCTCCATAGTTCATGAGTTTGTGAACTTTTGGCTTTGAAATGTCATTTTTAATATGGTGGTGATGGAACCTCTTGTGGTGATGAACCAAAACGTAGAGTGGTGTCTGATAAAGGGCTGTGCTGCTGTCCAGAGGGACATCACCAGGATGGAGAAAAGGAGTGGCAAGAACCTCATGCAGCTCAACAAGGGGAAGCGCCAAGTTGTGCACATGGCACAGCTTACAGCCCCAGGCACCAGTAAATGCTGGGGCCACTGAGCTGGAAAGCAGCAAGAGAAAGGATCTGGGATAGTTGAACATGAGCCAGCAATGTATTCTTTCTTGTGTTAAAGGACTGCGATGGTATCCTGAGCTGCACTAAGAGGAGCATTGTCAGCAGGCTGCTGGAGACTATTCTTACCCTCTACTCAGCACTGGTGAGGCCACATCTGACATACTCTGTCCAGTTCTGGGCTCCTCAGAGCCCAGAAAAAAAAGAGAAAACATGGATATACCACACAGAGTTCAAGAAAGTATCACAAAGAAGGGACTGCAGCCACTCTCTTACAAGGAAAGATTGAGAGGTCTGCGACTTTTTATGCTGGGGAAGAGAGAGCACTCAGTACATGGGTATCTGAAAGGAGTGTGTAAAGAAGACAGAACCAAACTGTTTCCAGTAGTGCCCAGTGACAGGAGTACAGGCAATGGCACATGGAATCATGGGACCTCCAATGAAACACCAAGAAACACATTTTTCTGTGAGGGCTTCAGGGTCCTCCACCTTGGAGGTACCCGAAATCTGGATGTAATCTTGAGCAAGTGGTTCTAGGTGACCTTGAGCAATTGGATTGGTTTTGACTCAAGACACCTTGTTTATTACTATGTGTTTTGGTTTTTTTGGGTTTTGTTCCTATTCTAATCTACTTTAACCTCTGTATGCCATGGTGACCTCTAATTTACATTTTCAGGAAGGCCACTAAATGACTGTTTCAAATTGCATACATGAATAGCCCTGTGTTGTAGGGAGCCCAGCATTTCCCTCTGTATCCAGTTTATATATCCATAGAAAAATCTTTCAAGTAGCTTTATGAAGCTTCAAATTTGTTTTAAAAATTATTTATCTTTTGCCTAGCCCTTAGCAGTTTCAAATAATACTTTTTTGCAGCAATTAGCAAGTTTTAGCTGTCATATCTAACAACTTTATCTTAAGAGTTTGCAGGAAAGAAATACATCTCAATTCAAGAAAGTATAAAATTTATAAAAGTTTTACCTTTTTCAGAGCATAAAACGTCTCTCTTTTAATCTTTTTCTTGGTGTACATTAGAAGAGAACAGTTAGCTTAACAGAATTTTTATTTCAAAACTCTTCTGAAACATGCATGTTGAAACACTCATTAATATTCAAATAATGTTTTCAACTCTGACAGGAGGTATACACAATATTTAGTTTCTTTGCAGTAGTTGTGTAAAATACTAAAGTACCTGTCATGAATGTATACTAAATAATTAATTTCTCTGTAAAATTCCAACGAGAGAGTTTCAGTCTGCCTTTAGAACCTCTTCTATGTAGACAGGTTTATACCACGCTGATATTGAGCTAAATTACTGTTTGTGTCATTTCACAAAAAAAAACCAAACAAAAAAACAAGGAAAAAAAAAGGAAAAAAAAGAAAAAAAAAGAATGTTTGCTACTTGTGTTATTGTCATCTATCCTCCCAGTCTATGTATGAAGGTTGTCATTCTCTTTCTTCTCCTCCTGATTTTCACCCAGCTTTCTAGGGTGACAAGTTCATACAGCAAACATCTTTTTTGAGGTATTCAAGTAAAATATCTTTAAAAGAATGTAGGAAAAAAATCCATCCTCAACAACATTTTTTTACATATGTATGTGCATATACAAATTGCTTATGGAGGAGGCTATATTCAATAGTAGCCATACTCATCTCTGCTGCATTTTCAGAAGAAAAAAGAAAAGTGAAAAAGTATATTTATTCTCTGCTCTTCACTCTTCCTCTATTCCAAGTTTTGAGTTGTTCTTTATTTGTCATGAGGATCAAAGAACTGGAATGTCACAAAAGTAAATCAGTCGACATTTCTCGAAGGGCTCTGAGTGCACCAGAGGAATAAGAGAATGAATATCATGAGCAGAGAAGAAAGATCTGAAAATGGACGGGTTTTCTTATGACAGAAAAAAAAGTAATTTAGAAGGACAATATTCTGTGGATGAAAGATGGGAAGAGAGGAAGAACAGAGGTATTACAAATGTCTTTTTCCTGATCCTTGTTCTCTCTGGTTGGTTTGCTTTAAATGTGGTGTGAATAATCAAAGTGTGTTAAATATTTTGCATCTAAACTACAAACTTGAAGTGAAATTTGGGATGAGAAATCAAGTAAAACAGAATTCAAAATATGTTTTCCAGAACCCATAAGACACAAAATCACCACTTTCTAAAGAATGTTCAATTCACATACAAATACCCTATGAACAGGCCTATATATATACACAGTCCTTTATTTTACTAAATTGAAGAAATGGTTTAATGGAAGAGGCCAAAGCACATATCAGAAAAGAATATGTTGTTTCATACTACCTCATCAGGAAAAGACAGTCTCAGGTTTTAAAATGAAAACAAGAAAATCCTGCTTTCACTGCAGAGAGCAGAAAGACGGTGAGAAAGAAAATGTTGTAAGAGAACAGTGACTGTGATCAAACATTGTGCCAGTGCAAATATAGCATTTTTGGGGGAGAGGCCATGTCATAGTGATTTTGATTTTGCACAAAAAAGAAGCAAAATACTGTTACTGAATGTTGCTGGCTGAATCATGGCTGCAGCAGACCTTTATCTTCTCAAGGTGCTCACTAGTACTTCTGAGTGTTTTGTGGACATCTTACATTGATCTATAAAAATATCTGGGGAAATAATTTGCCTCCCCACTTGTATTTCCCTATACACCTTCTCATATAGCATAA
>NW_005054565.1:566440-570351 GCF_000277835.1 Geospiza fortis | reverse complement strand
ATAAGTCAAATACCTACAGCAGGAAAATTTCAATCAGAAAAAATCCACCCATTTATTGACTTCCACTCCCTGCTTTGACCATTGACTGATTATATATATATATATACACACACATGCACACATACACATATATATATCCATATATATGTCCATCTATATGGCACAGTCTGCAGTCTAGATTTTATCTGAACAACAAAGAAAGAGGCCTTGCAGCCTGCAATCTATGATAAAGAATGAGAAATAAGTAGGATCCTGCCTTCTAATCTTGCTGAGCCAATCTCTGTTACAACCTTGTATATTGACATTTGCTTTGCTGAGCAAGAAAATTAGGAAAGGGGAAGAAATAGAATAACAATTTAGATCTACATTTCCTAACTAAATGAAGGAGTGTAAAACCAGCCATAAAGTAGTCCTTTATGATATCTCTTTGTAGTATCATCGATCAGAATATTGTTAATTAGAATGTAAAGAGAATGCCTCCAAATCTATTGTGTGTTTTTGAATTTCAGCAGTGACAGATGCCATGGTAAAACCAGGCTAAGTTAGAGCTAGTTTAGCTGTTTGAGCAAACTTACCCCAGAAAATAACCATATAATATAAATACAAATAGCCCAGTCTTGCATTATTATTGTTTTGCATAGTGCTTGGTTTTTTATTATTTTATTAGTAATTTTTATCTCTTTAGTTCTAGGACATCATTATAATCTTTGATATTTTCTGTAATTATGTCCCATGCCATTAAAATTTTAAAGGCACCTTTATTAGTCTTGGAGAATTTCACTGGCCATTAAAACAGTTGTTGGATGGCCTGTTAAGACTGTAGACATTTTGTCAGGTCTAGCTCCTTCCACCAGTGAATGGGAAGGGAAGACTCATCTACAGAGAGATTATAAATTGAAAGTCTCTGCTCAGCAATCTGCTGCTTTTGTTTTTCCAGAATGCAGGCTGAAGAACATTACCAGGAGAGATCTTGCATCTCAATGGCTTTGGCTCTAGGCATATGCTTGAAAAGAATCATCAACTTTAATGAGAAACAAAATTTTTTTAGACCTAGAATATATTCAATAACAAAGGCATGTGGAGACAGTTATTTCCACTGCAGCATGGATTCCATTTTCCTTTCTGAAAACATTTTCAGGATTTATTTGGGTAGTACTGACTGTGCATCTGAATACCTAAAGTGCATTCTTGAATCTTAGGCAGAATGTCCAACTCAGTTGTCAAAATCTCCAGCATTCCTTGACAATGCATGCTGCAGTAATTTTTAATTTGATAATTTTAGGTCACAGTCCAAGCATAAAAAGTAATGAGATTTTCTACCGATACTACTGGTAGCAACAACAATAATGCAACTTATACTGAGGAAATTATTTAGTTATTTGCAATATTGGTCCATTTAATTTATCTTGTTCAATCTATTTATTTTTCCCTTAAGTTGCTATATAAAATATAGCACTGCTTCTTGAGCAGTATAATTTAGCCCATCTTTCTTGCCTAGAAACATTTTTACCTAAGACCATGTGCACTGTTTTCTAATTTCATCTAAATTTTCAAGGCAAGTTAAAAAGGTGTTTCTGAAAGAAAAACTGAGAGCTGATAAGTTGTCTTGTATACTGGCCAGGGGAGAAGATCATAAAAAATGTGATTATATGCACATCTTCAGGTACATTACTGATGGACTGGAGATAGAAATAATTTACATGTTGGCCTAATAGGCACAAGTGCATATTCTATGTAGTACTGAAATAATGAGACCTGCTAAAAAAAAAACCAAACCAAACCAAAACAAACAAACAAAAAAAAACTAAAGTGGCATTAAAGAATGCTGGAAGATAAAATTTACATGTTGATTAAATGACAGTACTTCACCCTTCTTGTCCTTGCTTTTCATTCCTTGCCATCTATCATTTGGAAGCTCTTTCCATTCAATGCCAGCTGAATCTTCTTCATATGATTAAATATATTATGCAGGACAGAAATCAAGTTTTAATAACCAACATGAAACTAGCACTTTTTTTTGTGGAATTTCAGAGCAAGATATGGGGCATCCCAGCCCCTAGGAGTGCATCTCCACTGTCCACTGTGGGCAGCCTCACAGCCAGATTTGTCTGCTGTGTAAAATTTAAGCCTCCAAACAATATTTCATGTGAGCCCAGTCTGGACCCACTGAAGCCTCAGAGACCCTGGATATTTGAGCATGGCATTGGGCGTAGATTTCTGGGTTAATTTTTGTACCCATATTTTAATTGCAAGTTCTAGATTACCTAACTTATTTATAGGTTTTTGTGTTTGCTTTTTTTTTACCTAAATGTTATGGTTTCACCCATAGTTTCTATTTTATATAATGACTACATGTATTTAATATAGGTAGTTATTAATTAAAATAAATAATTATATAAAGTCTAAATTAAATATATTACTTGCTTTTATTTACAATTATTGTTAGCTAGTTAATTCTGTGTTGGTTAGTGTTTATCCAGTGCATCTCTATGAGGAAGGCAAAGATTTGGTTATTGTGGTGTGACTTAGTTTTCATTAGCAGGATCCCTTTGTCATCCCTTTTTTGACTTTTGGGTCTTTTCACTGTGAAAGTAATACGCTGCTCCATTACCTGATGTGGAGCTCTTCAAGTTGTCCTTCTCCTTTGGATCTATCTAGACAGATTTTATTTTGGTGACTACTTCTCACCTTTGATATGATATACTTGTCCTTTATTATCAAGACTTCCCATTAGATCTTCTTACTGCCAGCCTCCTTCTCAGTCTGCCAAGTGGGACACTCCTGCCTCATAAGTTTGAAAAACTGGCTGGAACTGCTGCAGCAGTGTCTTCATGAGGGTTCCCAGAAATGAGCCTAAACTGGCAACTTGTTCCATCTGGGTACAACTTCTGTATCGTACATTTTTAAAATCCAGTGTAACACTAGATAAATATCAGATAAGTGAACTGATTTGCTTCCTGCTTGCCAATTTTAATGTTTTTACTTCATGGTAATAAATTCTGAGATAACACTAGGGCTGTCTGTGATAGTGTCAAGTCTGTGGGCGAATGAGTGATGTACAGAAATCAGGCATGGCTGAAAAATGCATTGCCTTCTGAACACATTTACTGGTTCCCCCTCTCTCTCTGTCTTGACTGTCTTTTATGACCCCAGTCTGAGTCCTAATTGCTATGTAATGAGCAAGTGGGAGGCAGCTGAAGTGGTAGGGGAAGAAGGGAAACTGATTTATTTTGTGTAAAACTGACTCAGCATTTGGAAGGAAAGAGTCCACACTGTTTAACTACTGAGTCATCAGCACTCTTGTGCTCCCTCTAGGGCTTCAGGCTCCAAGGGTGACTGATGGATCAGGAGTTTGAGTGAGGCCACCTCGCACTTCTTGGGTGCTGTGTCATCATCACATCCTCATCTCTCTCCAGATCTTCCCACTGGCACTGTTGTGACTCACCAGGCAGCTCACTGGACACACACTAAATCTCAGCTGTAATTAGGGCACAAGTGCAAAACTCCGTTTGGACCACAATGAACATTTGGCCATGTCCATAAAACATTTGCACAACTTGGCACTGCTGGGCTGATCCTGATGGAGAGACTGGAGCTGAGGTTACAAGGCCACAGCCAGACAGTGCACTTGCAGTCATGCAGATAAGCCTGCACTTCGTCTTCCCAAATGATGCCCAGAGGCTGCCAGAACAGTCATTCTTTCACTTTTATGAGCAGTGAATTTACATTAAAAAGCATTTAAATAAAGGCTGTAGAGTACGCTTAAAAGATGTTGTTCCAATTTGAGACTTCTTTATGGTGCCGTGGCATGGTGAAGTGACCCCATACATGATTGAGCTGAGGTGCCAACCTGCCCTAGAGTTCTGTTAATAAGGATTGGTGAGCCTGGAGGCAGCAATGTTGGCAGGAAT